>NC_022026.1:40327145-40333104 GCF_000317375.1 Microtus ochrogaster | reverse complement strand
CTCAATAAATAAATAAATTAAAAAAATAAAATAAAATAAAATTAGACCAAAAAAAAAAAAAAAGAAAAGTCAACTGTTATTCTGATAGGTCTGCCTTTATATGTTACTTGGCCCCATTCCTTTGCAGCTCTTAATAGTCTTTCTTTATTCTGTATGTTTAGTGTTCTGATTATGTGGTGAGTGGACTTTTTTTTTTTTTTGGTCTAGTCTTTTTGGTGTTCTGTAAGCTTCTTGTACCTTCATAGGTATATCCTCTGTAGGTTGGGAAAGTTTTCTTCTATGATTTTTTTAATATATTTTTTGTGCTTTTGAGTTGGACTTCTATCCCTATTATTCTTAGATTTGATCTTTTCATGGTGTTCCATATTTCCTGGATATTTTGTGTTTAGATTTTGTTAGATTTAACATTTTCTTTTACTAATGAGTCTATTTCCTCTATTGTATCTTCAATGCCTGATACTATTTCTTCCATCTGTCGTATTCTGCTGTTTATGCTTGCATTTGCGGTTCCTGATCCTTTTCCCCATATTTTCCGTTTTCAGAATTCCCTTGATTTGTGTTTTCTTTATTGTCTCTATTTTAGTTTTTGAAGTCTTGAATCGTTTCTTTCACTTGTTTGATTGCTTTTTCTTGGTTTTCTCTAAAGGATTTGTTGATTTCTTCCATTTTTTTTGTTTGTCTTTTCCTCCACTTCTTCGATGAAAATTTTCATTTTATTTTTAAGGGCCTCCTCAAACATTTTCCCAAAACGTTTTTTAGGTTGTTTCCTTCTACTTAATCTATGTTGGGGTATTCAAGTCTTGCTGTTGTATTGCCACTAGTTTCTGGTGATGCTGTGTTTCTTTTTGTGTTGTTGAGTATGTTCTTACAGTGTTTTCTACCCATCTTTTCCTCCAATTGGTATAGTTGGTACTGCTTTTCCGTGATAAGTATTTCACATGCCAGTGGATACAAGGTTCAGATGGTTATTCTTCATGGTAGAGTTGGAGCCACGCATCAGGTCATGCCAGAGGTTGCTCGGCATTCCCTGAGGTCACTTGGTACTCCCAGAGGTTTTCTGGGCTTTGCTTGCTCCCATTGAGGTCAGTTGGGATTTGCCTGCTCCCATGGAGGTTGGTCGGGTCTTGCCTGTTCCCACGGAGGGTGGTAGGCCCTTGCCTAAGATCTGGTACACATCTTACAATTATAGTAATTTTGCCAGGTGGTGGTAGCACATGCCTTTAATACCCGAACTTGGGAAAAAAGAGGTGTATCTCTGTCAGCCTGAAGCCATTCTGGTCTACCAAGTGAGTTCTATCAGAAACCCTGTCTCAAAAATCAGAAGAGGGAGAAAAACGAACAATTGTGGTATTTTTAAAATTAGTATTCGTTAGTATTGCTATAGGATAGGCTCATTACAGGTTCCCTATCCTCAGCTGCCCAGGGAACTAACTGGGGACATCTCCTTGGGCTCCTGGGAGCCACTCTAGGTTCAAGTCTCTTGCCAACCCTAAGGTGGCTCCCTTATCTAAGAATTGTGCTTACGTGCTCCCCTATCCAACCTTACTTTATCCCAATCATCCTTTTTCCCCAAGTTCCCTCCATCCTCCCCTTCTCCCTTTTCTCTCCCCATTTCCCCTTACCCCCATCTCATCCCACCCCCAAGATCCCAATTCTCCCCCCGGCAACTTTGTCTACTTACCATAGCCAAAAGGATAACTATATGTTTTTCTTTGGGTTCACCTTCTTAGCTTCTTTAGGTTCGCCAATTGTAGACTCCGTGACCCTTATTTATGGCTAGAAACCAATTATGAGTGAGTACATCCCATGTTCATCTTTTTGGGTCTGGGTTACCTCACTCAGTATAGTGTTTTCTATTTCCATCCATTTGCATGCAAAATTCGAGAAGTCATTGTTTTTTACTGCAGCATAGTACTCTAATATGTATATATTCCACACTTTCTTCATCCATTCTTCCATTGAAGGGCATCTAGGTTGTTTCCAGGTTCTGGCTATTACAAATAATACTGCTATGAACATAGTTGAACAAATGCTCCTGTCGTTTGATAGGGCATCTCTTGGGTATATTCCCAGGAGTGGTATTACTGGGTCCAGGGGTAGGTTGATCCCGAATTTCATCACCATAGAACCTTCACCTGGTGATGGATGGAGATAGAGACAGAGACCCACACTGGAGCACTGGACTGAGCTCTCAAGGTCCCAGTGAGGAGCAGAAGGAGGGAGAACCTGAGCAAAGAAGTCGGGACCATGAGGGGTGCACCCACCCACTGAGACAGTGGAGCTGATCTACTGGGAGCTCACCAGGGCCAGCTGGACTGTGACTGAAAAAGCACGGGATGAAACTGGACTCTCTGAACATGGTGAACAATGAGGGCTGATGAGAAGCCAAGGACAATGGCAAGGGGTTTTGATCCTACTTAATTTTCTGGCTTTGTGGGCGCCTAGCCAGTTTGGATGTTCACCTTCCAAGATATGGACGGAGGGGGGAGGACCTAAGACTTACCACAGGGCAGGGCACCCTGACTGCTCTTTGGACTGGAGAGGGAGGGGGAGAGGGGTGGGGGGAGGGGAGAAGGGTGGGAGGAGGGGGAGAAGGGTGGAAGGAGGGGGAGGGAAATGGGAGGCTGGGAGGAGGCGGAAACTTGTTTTCTTTTTCCTTTTCTCAATAAAAAAAAAATAGTATTCTAAATTTTCACCAGAAATACTAGATCTGTTATTATAGGCATTTGTACAAATTGTTCCAAATATGTTTAAAAGTACTGACTATTAATTTTTAAATTAAAACTTGGAATATAAAAATGTATCTTTTTACTGTTTCATCTTATTTTCTTAGGGTTTCAGTGTTTTGTTTCCTGTTTTTGGGGGGAAGGGGTTTGAGACAGGGTTTCTCTGTGTAACAGCCCTAGCTGTCCTGGAGCTAGCTCTGTAGACCAGGCTGGCCTCATACTCACAGAGATCTGCTTGCCTCTGCCATATGAAAGAGTGCCGGGATTAACGACAGGCACCACCACTGCCTGACCCCTATTATTTATTTATTTATTGCAAAAAATTTTAATAATTATGCCATTATGTTTTCCTTCATGTAGTTTATCACTTGAAAACAGTGGTAATTTTCCTCAAAAAAACTCTGCTCTGGGCTGGAGAGATGGCTCAGTGGTTAAGAGTGTTTATTGCTTTCACCTGTTGGACCAACGTGGCAGTTCACAACTGTCTCTAACTTGGGTTCCAAGAGATCTGCTGCCTGATCCAGGTTCACAAACATTTACACACAATTAAATCCATAAATATTTTTTAAAATCCTACACCCTGAAAGAAATTGAAGGACAATAAAAAGTGAGATCATTGTCTCTAATCTCATTAGCAATTTTTTTTGCTGTTTATGTTGAAATAACTTTTTCAGTTTATAAATCCTCAAAAAAAAGTGGCTCTTAACTGGTGGTTCGTGATCCCCTTGGGGTCAGATATCAGACATCCTGCATATCAGATATTTACATTAAGATTAGTAACAGCAAAATTACAGTTATGAAGTAGCAACGAAAATAATTTCATGGTGGGGTCACAACAACATGAGAAACTATTAAATTTTTGCAACATTAAGAAGGTTGAGAGCCACTGCTCAAATAGAACTCAGTAGATTTTAGGTTTTCTTTTTCTGAGTTTGTTTTATAGAAACTAGCAAAGGAGTGAAATAAGCTTTGGCACTGAGGGATCAATTGAATAACTGAATAAATGTTGAAGCAGCATTTCAGAAGCAATTCATTTCTACACCAATGTCTGAAAATAATTCTTTTAAAAAAGCATCCATAGAAAGAAAGGGCTCAAACTTTCCACATATAAGAGAACTAAGTGGAACTTGGATTTATTCTGCACAGTACGCAAAACCACAGAGAACCTGGATCATCAAATCATTTTGAAATGTCTCAAACATCGAAGTAGAATGCAGAAACCTACTGCACTCATTTGAAAAAGCAAACAAAAGAATGTAGAGACTGAAATTCAGATTAAATACACTGAGCTATTGTTCAGTCCCTGAGAACCAAAGGAGAGTTAAATGAATTTTTAAAAAATCAAGAAATAATATGTGGGGGTCAGAAATGTTTCTGATGTTCTCAGACATACTTATGCTTCCAGACAACTCCATATGTATATGAATGTATTTCTCTATAGTCATGGGAGATTGGTTCCAGAACCCCATAGATGTCAAAAAAATGTGTGCATGCTCATCTCTAATATCAAATGGTGTCACATTGCATGCAGTAAAAATACATTTTCCCCTACGGTTTAGCCATCTCCGTTTTATTAAAGAATAAAAATGCTACATATATAATTGTTATATAAATGGCATTTCTTAGAGCCTAGTGACAAAAATGTCCATATGTTCTTAGTACACATACAGTTTTTTCACTTTTTAAAACTCAGAGTTGGTCAAATTTATAGATACTGAAGAAGGAGTTAAAAATATAAATACTATTCAAATACAAATTGAACATGAACACATGTCAGATATTTATCTAGTTCATTGATGATGAGAACTATGAGGAATTAAACTAATTTCAGGAGCATTTTGAGGAATTTGGTACTTTAGGCATTTTGATGAATAAAAGTTTTGGAAAAAGTTTTTTAAGAAAACAGTCAAAATTTATTAATATCTTTCAGAGTAATGAAATGACAGTATTCAGAATTTTCTTTTTTTATCAGATAGAAATCTTTGAATTTACATTGATCATGAATATCTGAATTCTAATTAGACATAAAACAGAAAGTCATATCATGGGTATATATACTAGATAATAAAATAGTTTTTAGAAAGGACAAGTACTACCTTAGTAAGATTTTTAAAGATATCCTGGTTCTACTTCAGCCCAAATTTGGATACTTGTTCTTAACAGAGTTTTAATTATCTACATTTTACTAATGAGGAAATTGATGCTTTCAAATGGTGAATAACATAATAAGGCTATCACAGAATTATAGAGGAATAGTGGAACCCATGTACTTTAGATGCTTAACTTCAATCATTCCCTTATACAAGTTAAAAATCCACATTGATCTGTCCCATAACATTTTATTTGCAGGTTACTATGTACTTCATGCCGCTTAAATAAAATCAGAGCAGCATTTACTAGCAATACAATCAAATACAGTATAATTCTTGTTGCAAGCTGGTATCAGGTACAGTAAATTTTTGTCTGATCAGGAATTTCATTGTGTTTTATTTATTTTAATAAACATGTGTATACTAGAAGGTTGGTTCATTGTTTGCAAGGAAACCAGACTGTAAGGGGGGGGGTGGATAAAGAAGGATGTAGGTAATTATGCTAAAGATAGACTCTAAGTAAGATTTGTAGTAGGCTAAAAATGAAGGAGGGAGATTGACTTTGGCAGCAGTGACTTGAGGCTTAAGGGAAGAAAACTGAGAAAAAGCCACAAATGTTTGAATTGATTTCATTCCCACCTCTTCAATTTGATGCTGTTTGTAGTAAGTTCAGCCTCTTTTAAAATAGACACTGAAAGTTATATGGGAACTATGTTATTAATTCCAGGGATCTGGAATACTGAATTAATTCATGGTGTTGTGACTCATTGATTTAGTTTACAATGTTGTAGTACACATGTATGATTTATTTGTAATTAGTTCATGCTTAATCAAGATACTGTCTCATTCTGCATGGGATTATGTGAAGTATTATAGCAAAACTTCACCATTTTGACGAATTACTCAATAGCAAAAAATTCTGAATAATACACATTTTAAATGGTATTTATGGGTTTATTTAAAAGAATATTGGTCAAGATTAGATGGTTAAGACATGAATACACATGACCTTAAGTGTCTTTTGGCCATTTGAACTTCCTCTGCTGAGAATTCTCTGGTCAGTTCAGTGCCCCATTTTTTAATTGGGTTAATTAGCATTTTAAAGTCTAGTTTCCTGAGTTCTCTATATATTTTGGAGATCAG
>NC_022026.1:40313770-40314919 GCF_000317375.1 Microtus ochrogaster | reverse complement strand
GGAGGGGGAGAGGAGTGGGAGGAGGGGGAGGGAAATGGGAGGCTGGGAGGAGGTGGAAACTTGTTTTTTTTTTGTCCTTTTCTCAATAAAAAAAAGTTACCTCTAAAAAAAAAAGACATGAATACACATTAAGGGTCTTCAAGAGATTTCTGTGCCCTTGTATTGCAGGCTACTTCTCACTTTTTTTTCTATCAGGTTCAGTGTGTTCAGATTTATATTGAAGTCTTTAATCCATTTGGACTTGAGTTTTGTGCATGATGATAGATATGGATCTATTTTCATTCTTCTACAGGTTGATATTCAGTTATGACAGCACCATTTGTTAAAGATGCTTGCTTTCTTTCATTGTATAATTTTAGCTTCTTTGTCAAAAATTAAGTGTTCATAGGTTTGTGGACTAATATCCGGGTCTTCAATTCGATTCCATTGGTCAACATCTCTGTTCTTATGCCAATACCAAGCTGTTTCCATTACTGTAGCTCTGTAATAGAGTTTGATGTCAGGAATGGTAATGTCTCCGGAAGTTCCTTTATTGTATTGGATTGTTTGGCTATCCTGGGTTTTTTATTTTTTGATATAAAGTTGATTATTGTTCTCTCAAGTTCTGTGAAGAATTTTGTTGGGATTTTGATGGGGATTGCATGAATCTATACATTGCCTTCGGTAGAATTGCCATTTTTACGATGCTGATCCTACCAATCCAAGAGCATGGGAGATCTTTCCATTTTCTGGTATCCTCTTCAATTTTTTTCTTTCTTTTTTTGTTTTGTTTATTTTATTTTTTTTAGTTGTTGCAAAAATAAAAAAAAAATTCCGCCTCCTCCCCGTTTCCCATTTCCCTCCCCCTCCTCACACACATCGCCCCCTCCCCCTACTCCACTACCCCTCTCCCCCTCCTCCACACTCCATTCCTTCTCCCTCTCCAGAATGAAGAGCAGTCCAGATTCCCTGCCCTGAGGGAAGTCCAAGGTTCTCCCACTTCTATCCAGGACCAGGAAGGTGAGCATCCAAACAGGCTAGGCTCCCACAAAGCCAGTTCATGTATTAGCGTCAAAACCTAGTGCCATTGTCCTTGGCTTCTCATCAGCCTTCATTGTCCGCCATGTTCAGAAAGTCCGGTTTCATCCCATGCTTATTCAGTCCCAGTCC
>NC_022026.1:40267364-40312745 GCF_000317375.1 Microtus ochrogaster | reverse complement strand
TGGATAAGGGTACCCCTTTCTCCACAACCTCTCCAGCAAAGGCTATCATTGGTGTTTTTGATTTTAGCCATTCTGACAGGTGTAAGGTGGTATCTCAAAGTTGTTTTAATTTGCGTTTCCCTGATCACCAAGGAGGATGAGCATGACCTTAAGTGTCTTTTGGCCATTTGAATTTCTTCTGTTGAGTCCTCTTCAATTTCTTTCTTCAAAGACTTAAAGTTCTTGTCAAGTAGATCTTTCACTTCCTTTGTTAGTGTTACCCCAAGATACTCTATACTATTTGTAGCTATCGTGAAAGATGATTTTTCTCTGATTTCCCTCTCCGCTTCTTTACCCTTTGTGTATAGGAGGGCTACTGATTTTTTAGAGTTGATCTTGTATCCTGCCACATCACTGAAGGTATTTACTTGCTTATGGAGTTCTCTGGTAGATTTTTTGGGGTCCCTTATGTACACTATCATATCATCTGCAAATAACGAAAGTTTGATTTCTTCCTTTCCAATTCGAATCCCCTTGATCTCCTTATGTTGTCTTATTGCTATTGCTAGAACTTCAAGCACTATGTTGGATGATATTTTTTTATTTTTACGTTTTTTTTTGGATTTGGTTTGTCAGTATTTTATAGAGGATTTTTGCATCGATGTTCATGAGTGAGATTGGTCTGTAATTTTCTTTCTTGGTTGAGTCTTTGTGTGGTTTTGGTTTCAGGGTAACTGTAGATTCATAAAAAGAGTCTGGCAATGACTTCCTACGTACAACCCCAGTAGCACAGACAATAAAAGCAACAATGAATAAATGGGACCTCCTAAAACTGAGAAGCTTCTGTAAAACAAAGGACACACATTACGACAAAAAGGCAACCTACTGAATGGGAGAAGATCTTCACCAACCGCACATCAGACAAAGTTCTGATCTCCAAAATATATAGAGAACTCAAGAAACTAGACATTAAAATTCTAAATGACCCAATTAAAAAAATGGGATACTGAACTGAACAGAGAATTCTCAACAGAAGAATTTCAAATTGCCAAAATATACTTAAGGATATGTTCAAATTCCTTAACTGTCAGGGAAATGCAAATCAAAACAACTTTGAGATAATCATCTTACACCTGTCAGAATGGCTAAAATCAAAAACACCAATGATAGCTTATGCTGGAGAGGATGTGGAGTAATAAGAACACTCATCCATTGCTGGTGGAAATGCAAACTTATGCAACCACTTTGGAAATCAGTATGGCGGTTTCTCAGAAAATTGGGAGTCAATCTACCTCTTTGGAATATACCCAAGAGATGCCCAATCATACTTCAAAAACATTTGTTCATAGCAGCATTATTTGTAATAGCCAGAACCTGGAAACAACCTAGGTGCCCCTCAATGGAAGAATGGATAATTAAAGTGTGGCACATCTACACATTAGAGTACTACTCAGCGGTAAAAAAAACAATGACATCTTGAATTTTGTATGCAAATGGATGGAAGTTGAAAACATTATCCTGAGTGAGATAATCCAGACCCCAAAATGTGAATATGTATGTTCTCATTAGTGGATTCTAGCAATAAACAAAGGACATTGAGCCTATAGTTCGTGATCCTAGAGAAGCTAAGTAATAAAGTGAACCCACAGAAAAACATATATAGATCCTCCTAGAAATTAGAAGCAGACAAGATTGCCAGGCAAAAGTTGGGAGCATGGGGGTGGGATGGGGGGAGAAAGGGGGAGAGAGAAAGGAGAAGGAGAGGGTTGGGGAGAGCTTGGGGGAGTGGAATGGTTGAGATAGAGGAAGGACGAATATGGGAGCAGGGAAGGAGATAGATATCTTAATTGAGGGAGCCATTATAGGGTTGGCAAGAAACCCTGGGCAATGCAGGAGAGGGTGCCTGAACTGGAATTGTCCTGTAGTTAGGCTGATGACTATCTTGAATATCCCCATAGGACCTTTGTCCAGTGATAAATGGAGATAGAGATAGAGACCCATACTGGAGCACTGGACTGAGCTCCCAAGGTCCAGTTGAAGAGCAGAAGGAGGGAAAATATGAGCAAGGAAGTCAGGACCACGAGGGGTTGGTCCACCCACTGAGACAGTGTGCCTGAGCTAATGGGAGCTCACCAACTCCAGCTGGACTGGGACTGAATGACCATGGGAGCAAACTGGACCCTCTGAATGTGGCTGACAATTGGGGCAGACTGAGAAGCCAATGATAATGACACTGGGGTTTGTCTCTACTGCACGTACTGGCTTTTAGGGATCCCATTCTATTTGGATGCTCACCTTCCTAGGCCTGGATGGAGTGGGGAAGACCTTGAACTTCCCACAGGGCAAGATATCATGCCCTCTCTTAGGACTGGAGGGGTAGAGGGAGGGTGAGTGGGGGGAGCAGGAGGCAAGTGGGAGGAGGGGGAGGAAGTAGAAATTTTGATTGGTATTATTTATAAAGTAATAAAACAGAGATTTCTGTTTATTGTTTAAAATAAAACAAGATAAGAAATAATCAACTTACACTTCAGACCCTTATAGACTAGCCTGGACCAGACTTAGCTTCCTGCCATAAATATTTTTTTTAAAAAAATTACATAAAGTATATGAAGTACTGGTTTATAAGAAACTGATAGCAGACAATTTAAGACAGTGATCCTTGAGACATGGGAAATGACTTGTGGAAGCACTGTGATTTCTCAAGCTTACTGTTTGGATAGAGTTTCCAGGCCACCATACAGGAAAGAGAATCAAGTTAGAGCCCAATAAGCTGTTTGGATTCAGAGAGTTGTGCTGACAATCCTGAGCGAGAAGAACACTTCCCAGGGAAAGAACACTGGAAAGCTGTAGAATATTTGGTAAAGTATTAATCGGTGTGCACTAGAGGAAACTACCCAGGACCAGAGGAAGAATTATCTGGAAAGGAACAAAAAAAAAATACAGCACTTCTACAAAGATGGAAGTCAGGCCTGTTTACACCATGAAAGCCTGGAAAACCTCACACTCATAGAGTGTTGGATATAATATTCAGTATTCAGAAGGGGCTCGCCTCACTGGTGGTTTATAGTTATTCCTAAATTAAATAAAGGTCTGGTCCTGCCTAATAGACCTTAATCCCAAGACAAAAAGATTGAAACAGTAAGCAGAAACATGGACCATACAGGAAGGCTTCATTAAAACACCTGGAGAGCAAAGCTATCAAATTTGTGCCAAGAATAGACTGCTGAGAAACAATGACAGAGTAGGTACTGTGGAATAAAGATCAGTGAATTTGAAAATATAATGTATATAAAATAAAATATGGAGGAAATTTTTCAGTGAACAAAATGTCAATGATCTGAATTAATATGTGTAGCCTAACCTGTGTGTAAGTGGAGTTCCTAAAAAGGGTAAATTAAAGGGGAAATGTTTCAGTAAAAATGGCCAAAAATATTTCTGATTTTTATGAAACAGTAATTATACATACATATCCAAGTAGCTAGTAAATTCAAAGTATAAGAAGCATGAAAACAATGACACTCCGATCTGCCGTCTATATGTATCATAGAGAAATTCATGAATGCTTCTAGAGAAATTGAGACATACAAAGGAAAAAAAAACTAAAGATGAGGGATCTCTTACTTGAAACAATGTGAGCAATAAAGTAATAGATTTTCAATCTGTAAAGGACTAAGGAAACAAAGAATTTGCCAACTTTGGATTCTATACCCAATGATAATTTCAAAAATAATTTTTCAAAATTACAAAATCTAAAAGAACTTATCTCCAGCTCCCTCACACCATAATAAAAGTTAAAATGTTTCAGGCAAAAGGAAGTTTATACCAATTTAAATAATAAATACACTAAGGAAAAATGCCATTGGAAATTTTTACTATATGAATAGATATATATTTTTTTTTACTATTTATGTATCTTTGTTTTGTTTTTATTGTTGTCAAGACAGGGTTTCTCTGTGTATCTCTGACTGTCCTGGAACTCACTCTGTAGACCAGGCTGGCCCCAAACTCACAGTGATTCACCTGCCTCTGCCTCCCTGAGTGCTGGGATTAAAGGCGTGCACCACCACCATCCAGCTCTATTTATATATCTTTAGCGATCATTGAATATTTAGACAAAAATAGTTACAATGTCAAGTGTGTATTGCAGGAAAAATAAACGAATTACATTCTTAGTTCAAGGGGTTCAAGGGAAGAAATAGAAATGTACTAATGGAAATTTTATATGCTATACAAGAAAGAAATGGTTTATGTCCTAGATTAGAAGGGTAGCAAATGTACCATACAAATCTTAAAACAAAGTATTTTAGTTAATATACAAATTAAAGACATCAAATTCACAACAGACAACCAAAATTCTGGTAAAAGGGAAAAAAAAGTAAAGACTAGAAGCAGCAAATAGCAAGATGACATGTTTTAACAAGATCACCCTAGTAATTAATTATATTCAATGTAAATGGTCTTAAATGGTGTAACTAAAAAGCAGCAACTAAATGTTTCATTTTATTTTTTTAATTATGTATCTCTGTGTGTACCTCAACATGGATATATACATGTGAGTAAAGTTATCTACAGAGGTGAGAGAGCAAAGTATCAGATACCTTGATGCTGGAGTTATAGAGAGTTATGCTACATACACTACAGATCCAGGGATAGATCTCAGTAGAGGCAGTGAGGGAATGAGGAAATGACAGACACAGGAAAGCTGGGGTTGGGTAGACTGGGTTCTGGGATGAAGAAAGTGCAGCACCTGTAAGATCAGTGTGTTTATTATTGACAGTTGAGCAGAAAGGTAGGGTTGTTGCATACATATAAACAAGGAAGCAGGGCTATTACATACAGCTTAACAAGGAGCCAGGGTTATTGTATACAGATGAACAAGAAGGCAAGTTTAGCTAATCTCAACAGGAGCTGTCTCTGTAGGCTAGCAGTCTTCAGGCTGTAAATATTCAGGGGGAGAAAGCTACGTAGACATTTTTGCACACTCAGTCAACATTCTCACTCAGAGCAGAGGAAAGCTTTACCATTCATCCACGCTTCACCCTTTAGGGGAGGAGAGGTTTTACCATTTCCCCAAGGGGCTGAGGCTAGGGCACTTGACATGGCTGGTTCATGTTAACAATAAACATATCCACTCAGGACTTTACTCACTCAGGGCTTCCTCTGCTCCCCACAGAGTTGTGAGCCACTGACAGGGTTCCTGGGAGCCAAATGCAGATCTTCTGCAAGAGCAGTATATGCTCCCCAAAGTAGAAATTTAATATTTTATATTTACCCACATATCTATTGATGTATACTCACAAAAGCATCAAAGATTGGTAGAGTAGATATAAATGCACAATTCAGCTACATGCTCCCTGGAATCTGAAGGTATTAAGGAGTATCACATTGAATGGATAAAAAATAAAACCACTCAGAAAGCTGGAGTGCCTACCTTCATCTCAGACAAAATAGATTTCTTGGCAGAGTATTACCAGGGAAAGACATGTCCTTTGTGGTAAGCAGAGTACTAAGATGACCTCAAAAATAACTTCTCTTAGTATCAAAGCATAAGTAACCCCTCACTGAATCCTGGGTGATTAAAAAAAAGGCTATAACGGGCAGAATTTGGATAAATTTAGACTTGCATTGAACAGTGTGACATTGAAACATTTAACATAACATTAAATACTGTTGGGTTTGTTAGTATCAAATTCTTAGTTTTGAAAATGGTCACGCGGTTACATTCATAAGAGATACCTGCTGTATTCTTTAGGGCAGAGGGGCTGTGATGCCAGTCTCCGTCCAAAATATGCAAGAGAGCAAAGGAGAGAACAAATATTAGCAAGGGATGGATTTGGGCATATGGCATTTTATTTTACCATTCCTGTAACATTTCTGAAATTTGGAAAGTCAAAATAAAATCCCAAGAGAAAAATGTCATGTTTATCTTAAAAAATTGAAAGTGCCATCTCCAGCGGAAGTATATAGCTGGCTAATTGGGCGAAGGGAAGTGTTTGAAGGCCCGGCTGACTACTTAGATAATCCAATAGGACTATAGCCAGCTTGCAGAGAAGAGTAGAGGATTAAAAAAAAATAAGGAAGGCGAGGCTTCTTATGTCTGACTGTAATTATTCTTTATCTTTCCTTCATTGTGGTTTCTATCTACTGAAAAACCCAAACTCCGCTTGAATTTCAGTGACTTTTTGCTTATGAATGTTAGAATCTAGCAACTGATCCTAAAATCTTGGCTGTTTCTCCAAAGGAAGACACTAAATTAGTTGGTTTAAATTTTCTAATACCCCAAAGAACATTTTAGACCCAAAGTTTCTTGAACCCACTCATAGAAAGTTTCTGTGCCTGGGTTCTGAGTCCAGAAATCTGTCTGTTTTCCTAAAGCTCTCCCATAGAAGCGCTTAACTCCGTCCTCTCCACCAAGTCAGAATTTCCACAAGATATATATATATATATATGTCACTGATGTTTGTCATTAAAAGAGTCTTAGTAACACTGACCCCTAAATGCTTTACTTGTTATTCCAAGTATACTTGACAATAGTATCCTGAGATTTTCATTGCATTGAGGTTAAGAAGTGTCTGTGTGTGTGTGTGTGTGTGTGTATGTGTGATATGTGTATCTGCATGCAAGATAGGAAAAATACCTACAAAGTGGTTACCTCTTTCTAGAATGTTTTAATACTGTTTCTTTAAATTAATGTTATATAAATTATATTAACATCTTGGACATATTTTCTCTTTTTAATAAAAAAGAATTTTATGTTCTTTTTCCCATTAAAGATTGTCATTAAAGGAGAAACGTTCTCCCCATTGTTTTGGGGTGATGGGAAAAGATTGCAGTGAACCATCATATCTATTATACTTACCATTGACAAGAAACAGACATTGACAACTGGCTAACTGGGAGGGGTTAGACTTTGAAGTTCTGAAAATAGGCTTTTCCTCAGTCCAAAACAAAATGTGTTCATGAACACTCTAAATCTGCCAACCCTAGTCTATAATCATCTGAGCTACCCAGCTTAGATCAAAGAAAGTTAATGCATGCCTTTTAGGTATAATTTAAATGAAGATATTCACTGTAAACTCTATTGGAAGAAGAGTGAGAGTGGGAGAAAAGGACAGAGAGAGGCAAGGGGAGAAAAGGAGGAGAGAGAGAGAGAGAGAGAGAGAGAGAGAGAGAGAGAGAGAGAGAGAGAGAGAATGAAAGAAAGAAAGAAAGAAACAAACAAACAGAAAGTAAAGTTAAATTTTATGTCCACCAGAAGGTCTGGGATTTAGTTTCAAAAGTTAAAATATGGAATGGGTGGGAAATGGAAAGAATACACAGATAAGAAAACACAACATGGATGGGCTTTGCTCTTCTCCTTGACACTCCCAATATCTATGCCTCTCTTGAGTTAAAGAGGTTGCCAAGTAGTGGATGACTTGAATAACTTTGGTCTCTGTTGTGAATTCATGATATTGGAGAATTCTGAGCTGGAAAAAAATTACAGAAGGGGAGACCAAGTGATGATGGTAGTAGATCTGAGTTTGGTGTTCCAAACACATGATGACCCTACTTGGGTATTATGGGTATTTGTAATTACTATACATGCTTGATAAGAAAGTGATAAATAGTAAACATTGGCACACAGTCCATTGTAGAAATGTGTGTAGAGGTTTTCATGTGTATTTTCTTACTTGTTTGGGTAAGGACATGCATATTTATATTTATAAGATTTCTTCTTACTTTTGTCCACTATGTATTACAATGGGTGAGTTAAAACAATATTTTAACAGTTAAATTGAAGGATAACAAATAATTATTGTGGGGAAATAGAAGGCAAATCACAGTAATAAGTTATAGGAAAAATAAAAATAGGATTTTGTGATTTTGCTTGTGGTGGGGGAAGAACAAATTCTGGATGTGTGAGAAATAGTTACATCTTCGGACAAAAGTATGATACTATGCACCTTTTAAGAAAGTTTAAAACAAAGGACTATACATGGATGATGTCTGGACAAAGGATGAACTGCTGTTTATTATATTATCTACTGTCAAACATGTATGACTACCATCTACTTTGGAGAGTTCTTATGTATTACAGCAGAGATTTGGCCTACTATATGGCTTCAGTCCCTTTCCCTCTGTGACCTTGAGTTTTCCAAAGAGAACAACACAAACTGTTCTTTTCAAGTGAAAAATGAAGTCTTATATTCAGATTTAGCCACAGTTACATGTGGATTAGGAGGCTTTTCAAGGAGGCCTTGAGAAAACGCCTCTGCCTGTGCCCATTAAATCACTGGATGAAAAGTTTATCAGAGATGTTTGCAAATTAGAGTAGTATTCTGTACTGCTTTTGATCATCAACCCCCATTTGCCACACCCATATCAACATCTGCATCTACATTTGTTGGTAACCCTATTTAATAACCCAATATAGTCTGATATTTCAGTATGTATGCAGGCCAAAATTCTTCTGTGGGACCAACCCTATTTTGTTTTTTCATGCTGTTTTTTTTTTTTGTAATGGGATTTTTTTTCTGTGCCATTAGAGTATTTAACTTGTTTGGGATTTTAACAGAACATTACAGCTAGAAGTTTGCTTTGAGTTTCAGTGGGGACAGGACTTCAGCTTTTGAACAATGTTGGGATGGCTAAGGCTCTGGGGACTCTTACAAATGTACTAAATACATTTTGCACTGAGATGGTCATGAGCCTTTTAAGACAGAATGTTATGGTGTGAATATAAATGTGTCCTGCAGGCTTGTATATTGAACATTTGGTTATCTACTTGTTTCATTTTCTTAGACGATGATGGGAAGTTTAGGTGGTGAGGCCTAGATAGTAGAAGTCAGTCAATGGGGATATATCTTCAAAGTTATACTTTGTTCTCAGTCCTTTTCCCCTGTGTGTATCCTGTACGCTATGGTGTTGTGTCCAAGTGCACAGGGGAATTACTCATGTACTGAGTCCACTGAAACCGTGAGCTGAAATACACCCGTGCTTCTTTAGTACATAAGGTATTTGGTCACAGTAATGAAAAAAAAACTGACTATGAATATAGCATACAGACAGGATAATGAACTCATTGGTTAATAATATATATCTCTGTGAACACCTCATTCATTTGTTCCAGCCCAATTTCATTTGTTAATTTTTTTCTGTGTATACATTCATGTGCTCTGTCTATCATTTCTTTGTAAGGGCATGCTTTAGTGCGTGACATTATGAGAACAAGATTCAAATAGTAAGATATAAAACCAATTTTAGAAACTTCTCAGTAGATATAAAGAAGTAACTCAGGTATACACTTATTTTTATTAAAGTGAATATAGCTTTAGTGTGGCCCAGACCTGTCCTTTTCTACCCTTATGTTGGGCTAATAGCCTCTTCATCTATTTTTCTTCTCACAGAGTAGCTAGAAAAACATATATGAAGATCTTTTAGAAGATCTGATTTTTGTGTGTGTAAAGAGTCAACTCTGAAGCTTGTATTGGACCAAAGTTAATCTGGAGCAGCAGGAAGCCACTTGCACTTCTCCTTCCAAGTCCATAGTCTGATATTTATTATTCTTGACAGGAAGATAGACTGCCAACTTTGTTTTTAATTATTTGAATAGAATCACATGCATCATTCTCCCTTTTCTCGTGCCTTCCTCTGAAATCTCATCTTCTGTGTAACTGATGCTGATGAAATTGCCGGTTTTGGCATTAGTTCTTCTGTCAGCCAAGTGAGATGGACTGAGTTAATATCCACACCCTGAAATGAAGCCAGAATACAGATTCCTGCATCTCCCCTTCTCCCCTGGCTCTCAACCTTCTCTCAACTCTTTACCTGCCGCCCTCCAGACAAACTACACGTCTTTGTCGCATCCAACTTGGCACCTGAATAAACATTTTCAAGTATTTGTAGCTCCCTACCTTCCTACCCCCATTTTTCTGTTTCTTTTCTTTTACAAAACACTTGAATCTTCTTTTTTTGTGTTCTAGTATAAACATAGAACAAATGTGTAACTCATCATAATGGACATCTGTTACATGAATAGTGATATCTCTCAGATTAATCACTGTTTCTATTCATTTGGATTAGCAACCTGTGACTTCAAGTAACTCCCTGATGAGATGGAATACACATTCTTTTAACAGATGTATAGAAATAGGAATAAATCCACAATTTGGCAAGTGTGCCAGATGCAGAACACCATGCATGCTTAGGAGAAGAAAATGTAATAACTGTCTTGGACTAATATGTGGTAACTCTGACAAAGAGCAATTTCTATAGTCAAAACTTCTTAAAAATGGCCTCACCTGCATAAGTGTTTTCTAAACTCTGGCCCCAGGGCCCTATAGTTTCCTGAAAAGTTTTCTCATGTTATCTGCTTTCCTCGGAGACTTGAAATTCTCATCACTTAGAAGTAAGATAGGAATTTGGAGGCTATGAAGCATAACGGAATTATCGTCTGTAGCCACCAGGGTCTTACTGGCTGCCCTTCCTTGTTGGGGTATGCTTTCAGAAAGTGCTTGTTGCTTTGTGCTAGGGTTGTATAGCCAAGACATCTATCATATATGGGCCGTTGAATAATCAAGGCAGTATAAACTAATGCTTCACATTTATATTCCAGTGCACTTCGGAGACAAAATGTTTCACTCAACCAGAAGAAAGAGTGTCTGGCATAAAGTCTTGCTTGAGTTCATTTAGGCTGTGAAATAATGCTAACTTTCCCAGCGAAGTCATTTACTCTTTCAGTACTGGTCTGTTGAGTGCCTCTGTTCTGGTCTCAGGACTGTTCTCATGTGGAGTTATAAGGACATGAAAATTTCCCTTAAAATGGAATAGTTCTAATGAAGGAGACAGATTTCCCTAGACACGTGGTCTGAACCATATCCTGACTCATTTGTTAAGCAGCAGTGTAGGGAAATAGTCAGTTTCTTCTCAGGGCTAGGTCTAGAGGCAGAGAAAAGAAACCCAAAGGTTTGAGGGAGCCCGAGGCAGTTCAACAGAGCTAGAATGAGGGTTATTGTCCATGGCTTCAGGGGAGAATATTGGATATAAGGTAAGGACAGCTGGGAGTGGTACTGATTATCTTCCTTAGATTACATCCTGTTTTTTTTCTCTGATTCTAGAAGCAATTAAAGAGTGGCTAAGTGGAAAAATTACAGACAGGACCAGGTTTGAGAAGGAAAGATAACATCAACTATTAGAAATGATTTTAAGTTAATGATGGCAGAAACACCAAGTTTACCTGTGGTTTCCTAGTTTTGATGCTGCCAAGTATTGATAAAATAATAAAATGCTCAAAATTATAATTCCATACAATTATTATCATCTCCATGTGCAGAAAATAAAATTTCAAATGACAAAAGGAATCAAAGAGGGTGTTCCTAGCTCATCCCCTTTCAGCAGACCTCTCAGAGCATCAAGGAATAGTGACTCAGATGAATGGCCATACTATGTCACAGACATTGCTGTCTGAGAATCTAGAAAGATCTCACAAGTACAAGGGAACCCACTCCAAGAAGTCAGAGAAGTGTAAATCCTTGTCACAATGTGCCTTAATTTAGAACTTTAATAAGCACGCATATGAGTGAAGGTGTACACAAAACAACACTGGGACATTCTCACTGTGGAATCTAAAAAGATCTAGCTAATGCATCTAGTTACAAAGGTAGTAAAACCTCAAAAAGAGGTATATCATCACAGGTTGGGGGAATAGATGTTAACCTCTCAAACTTAAAGAGTAGAGGATAAAGGTCAGCTCCTAGAACTCTAACGAAGAGAACTGAGTCAGGATTGCCAGTTAACTAGGATGGGTCCTTTGTTCTACAATGGAGCCTGAGGAAATAACGCTGAAGCTAGGATACTGGAGATGTCTCCAGTTAACTTGCGTACCCTTCGCTGCCTCTGATGTCATCTGAGGACACTGCAGATGAGGACAGATAGAAGGTTGTCCACATAGATACTTCAGGGGCAGAGGCCAGTACTATGAGAGAGACAGTCCTATGAGAGAAAACAAAGCCTCTCCTTGACTGAATCCTGGATCAAGTTAAAGCTGAAGTTAACGGTAGGCAGATGGGCAGACTAGGAGACAGAGAGAAAGAAGGAGGGGGAAGAAGGGAGCAGGGAGAGAGAAAGAGTGAACTGTCTATCCTAACACAAAGAGTAAGCCAGCAGGGAGCCTCTGATGGCTGGAGGAAATTAAATTTTTTTTCAGATGAGAGCTGAGAATACCTTGCCTGTCTATAGTCTCCCCTACCCTGAGGTCACAGTACATCAGTGTGCCTTCTAAGCTTTCAAGATGAAACACAGGATAAAGTGGAACTCTTGGGTCAAATTGAACCATTTGAATGGGTAGCAGGAGTTGAAGTGTAACCTATCCTGGTTGCTCCCCTTCTTCTCCCCTCCTTCCATATCAAGGGTGATCTGTTCATCATAGGTCACATGCTTTGGGACAGCTTTCCTTTCACTGAGACTTCAGAATCAGGATAAAAGGAATCCTTGGAATTCTAACCCTGGCTCTTAATTACAGAAATTAGTCCGGGGATATTTGAGCCTCTGGAGAAAAATGACATACTAGTGTTGAACTTCTGGTTTATTTTGTTGGTGGAGATAGATGCTAGAATCCCCACTGAGGAGGATTGCTCTTTAGTCATAGTGGGGCAGGGATGACAAAGGTTACCCATGACTCTAACCATCTACACAATAATTTCTTCCATATAGGCCAGACATGCATCCTTCCAACAGAAAGCCCGAAGCCGGTTTCACCTTTCAGAGTTTTAGAAGAGGTTGGCTATGGGGAAGAAAAGACCCAAAAACCTTACAAAGATGAGGAGTTATCAGGATGGGGAGACACAGTTCTACAGCATGGTGGCATTGTCAGGTTTTGTTTTTCCTTCTGCAATACAACTCTTTAGTGTTTAGCCTCATGTAGTATATAAACTATGGATAAAGTCTGGTCATGGCAGGGCTTTGTGAAGTGATGTCATGGAAGACCTATGTTCCTATAGAGGGTCAAACGGAAAAGTGTTGTTGCAACCAGCTGATGGCAATTACAAAACAGTAACCACAAGGGTACCAGGGCCAACTTAAGGAATAGTCAACAAGATCTTTATTAGATATACCTGTACGGTGGCCATTTTTATTCAAACTACCACACTTTCTTTTGTTTGAAATGATTACTTCTGAAATGTGGATCTTTAACTGCAGTTATTCTTGTGAATGCTCATATTTTTTTATGTACTAAAGACTAAACTTTTTAAGCTAATTCCAGTATCCATTTTAAGTCATCCTGTTTTTCTTTGATGGTTTGTTTTCCTTTTACCCCTACATAGTCTCACAGAGCCCTGTATCAGACCTGGAACTGACTATCTATTCAAGGAGCTGTGGTGATTTGCACTGTAAAATTGTGACTTACATGCCAAAATTTAGGGACCCGAGCATTTCTGCTGAAAAGTCATTGTTCCCAGGCAACTTAGATAGCAATTATAAGGTGTATATTTTTAAATTTTATGAAATAGTTTAAATATCACTAAGTCAAACAATATCTGCTTTGTACTTACATTTTCTAGTTACAACTTTATTTTTCTTAGAAAATATTTTTATAACACCATTAGCATGATTACTTCTTTGTTTTATACTGCAAAATAAAATATTTCACAACAGCATGTAAGTATTATTACAAAATTAAACAATTGAATAAATGTCAACAATATTAAGAGAAAAGTACTATTGAAAAATACCAAACTCACAGTTGTGATGGACATTAAATGACTGTCTAGGTGAATTTCTTGTACTAAAGGCCAGGGCACAGTCAGTTCTTAGTGATAAAGTATCACCATATGACCTTCACTGTTGGTGATGGACTTGACCATCAGACTATATTGTGTTTGTCAAGTTTCTCCACTCTAAAGGTGCTCTTTTGTACCTCTCCACATATTATTGAGAAGGAAGTTTTTACATACAGATCAAACTTAAGAAGTGAAGAATTATTCTCTATCTCTAAAAAGGACAGTGTGACTGATGCATGTAAATTATTTGTAATTATTTTACAGAAGAGAGTTTTTTTTTGCTATCTTACTCTCCAGTCAATTATTTACTCATATCACGATGGAGTCTTATGTATTTTATACTTTGAATTATGATACAAAACTGCTTTCTGTACATTGTTGCTTTAATTGTTTGACCTTTGGATACTTGGAGGTCTTTTCCTAGTGTCTATGTCCCTGTGATATGTTCTTGTGATTATGACTTGTCTTTCTTCCCACTACTTTCTTATTCTGATCATGATAAATATTCCAGGCTCTTTCTGTAATTGCCCTATCCCTACACCTAGGCTCAGACATTTGCCAAAGGCTCCCTGTATCTTTTTTTGGGAGATAATATTAGAAACCTACTTCTAGGTGCTAGGTGGTCTTAGTGCTACTGGACTCCCTCAGTTAGTAAAAAAAAGGAGTCGTGTTTATAAATTGAACTGTGTGTATCTATATAAATATTTTTATTTATGGACATGCATATCTACATTAAGCTAAGAATAAAATGATATTGATTTGTGCAATATTCAATTTAAACATGGGCATCTATTCTTGTTCCTAATTTAGAGACTTGATTCTAGAGAAATAAATCTACCAGTATAAAATAGAAGAGGAATATTTGTTGTTATATCACTTTTAGAAGAAAATTATTAAAAATTGATAAGATATTTATGAAAATAGAAATTTCTGATCAAACTATTATACTATGAAGCATTTAGTCACTAAATATTATAATACTGCTATGTGTTAGAAGAATGTGAATGATTTATTAGTAAAAAATAAAAGCAAACTATTGAGCAATATAATCCTATTTCTGAAATAAAAAATAAAATGTCTACAAAGATTTATAAAAGTTAGTAACAAAATCATAAGAAAAGCTGTATGATTTCAAAACATTTGGAATATTTTATATCTATATGTTTTATTATCATATTTCTTACAATATCTAACCTCATTTTTATTCTTTAAAGGTAATAGTAAAATATTTTTAATATTATGCGAAAAAATGAGAGTGGATTTAAATGTACATAATAAAGTCTTTGGTATTATATTTTGAGAAGGGGAAGATATACACAGTATAATCCTCAACAAAATTGTCATCTTAGAATTATGTAAGTTATAATGATATCTGACAATCTTCTTTAAAATATGTGCTAATTGTTCTGGTGAAAGCTTCACCCCAGCTCCTGGCATCCATATACCCAGAGTCTGGAATGTTCTGGTAAAAGTTTCATCCTATGCCCCTCCCCCATCTTACTCCAAACCCTGATGCATCTCAGAACACCCACCAAATGATAACCCCTTCCCTAGAGATGCCCAAGACCACTCCTACAGAAACTGTCCCCAAGAAAACAGATGCATGGTTTTTCGGTCTTCCTTTCCTGTCTCCTCTCTGGTGGACTGGAAAATCTTCTGGGAGTGTTTTTATCCATTAAACCTGTGCTCTTTAAAAATTCTGTCTGATTTGGTCTGATTTGTATTGTTCCGTTAGCAGAGAGGCTTATGAGATGCAGAAACTTTTCATCTGGAGGTCCCACCAAGGACAAACAAAAGACACCATATTGTATTATGTATTTTAGGTACATAAGAAAATATTTATTTATATTCTTTTTCCAACTTCCCTATCAAAAGTGTATATATATATATATACATATATATGTATATATATATGTATATATATATATCCACAATTCTTCATCTCATTTTTACGTATGGGATAGCTACATCTCAATTTCACTTTTCATACCTGTGAAATATGAGGTGACTTACTCAGCATTTACAAGTTGGCCATACAGTATTACAATGCATAACTGAAGTATTCACAGCATCTTCTCTGAACTACAATGGAACTTCTAAACAGCAGTGGCGAAATGATTATTCTCTGATCGATTTCACTCTTTTCTTTCTCAGTTTGTCAAATGATAAACTGCTAAGTATTTTTTATAAGTAAGGAGATAAACATACAAGGATAATGAAAAGAATGTTGTTACCTTCTTATGTATACTACTATACTATACAAGTTCAATGGAAGCATGAAAAATTAAAGTTTGTATATGCTTTGAATGTTTGAGTACTAGCCACTGTATTCATTTAAATGATAACAAAAGGACAAAGGGAATGGGGGTACAGTTGGGGTGGGAAAAAGTATATTGACACATCTCTATTAAAATATGTTAATACAAACTCATTGCTTTGTATGTTTACCAAAAAGTCAGTAAAAAGTGAAATGACATCAAGGGCTTAAACAGGAGCTACAAAGGAAATATCCAACAAACAGGATTAATTAATTTAGGATTAAGGTTGGATGATTCCAGAATATTATTTTTAAAGCATTTGTAAGATTTTGGAGTGGGAGGCCCCCACAGATTCAGTGAGTCAGTAGCCCTAGCACAACAGAGCAGTCTGGCTCTGCACTGAGAGCCAGGGAAAGAAACACATCCTGAAAATGGGACCAGAGCCAGGGAAAAGAAACAATTTGTCTCTGAACCTAGAGCCAGATAAAAGTCCCTGGACCCTGAAACCAGGACTAAAAGAATGCACTGTGCTCTTAGATTCGGAGCATCCCAAAGATATTTGCCCTGGTCCCAAACTTAGAGTTAAAAAGGTAAAAAGAATCAAAGAAAGAAACACAGTTTGCCTTCAGAATCAGAGCCATTTCGGCCCCTGACACAAAACCAGCCAATCCCTGAGCAGAGAAAACAGACCAATCACCGAGCCCCTAGAGGCTCAGAAACTCTCCTTAGGCAGTTATTTGCAGTTGGAATTTCCCTCATACCTAGAAATATTCTTACATCATAGGGGGCAGCCCATCCCAAGCTTGGAAGTCTGCAATTCCTCTCACGCCGTTCGAGGGCAACCAACCACAAGCCCACAGGCTTGCAATTCCCCAAGCCTCTTTCCCTATATAAACCCCCTGTTTTTGCTGCTGAGTGGGTGTCTCTCCTTTGCTGTTCCTATTAATGCTGCTGTTGTCAGTGCTTCTACTGCCTTTGAGACAGATGGGGGAATCTGAATTAATCTGCAAAAATGATTCTTTGTTTTTGCATTGGATATGGTCTTGTGGTGATGTTTTGGGGATCCGGACTTTAGGCATAAAGAGAATAATAATTTTCTTCTGATATTAAGTGTTCTAGTCATCCTCCATGAATATTTAGTTGGAAGTAGGATAAAGTCCCCTTTATGATTGGTATTGTCAGCATCTTTCAATAGCTTGCATAACACATGGAAGACTCCACACAGGGAAGATTGCCGTGGTATCTATCATTTATGGGTCTAAAAACAACCTATACCAAAATAGTCTATTTCTCAGGCTTTTACTATCTTATCTCAGAAATTGAGATAAAAACATTGCCTTAAAAATTAAATTTAGTAATAGAGTATCAGTTTGCTAAATGATAGTTACTGAAACAGGTTTGTAAGTATTTCATTGCTCTCTGCTTCTAAACAGTGTGCCAATAAACAAAATAAAGATGAAGCCTTTATTTCAATGAGGAGAAAATAAGTGTCAGAAGCAAATGCAAAAGACATTAACTTAAAAAGACTACCACCTGTTGGGTGATGGTTTCACACATCTGTGATTCCAGCCTTGGAGGCAGAGGCAGCTGCAACTGAGTTTGAGGCTAGCCTGGTCTACAGAGTAAGTTCCAAGACAGTCAAGGTACACAGAAAAAAAAAAACTGTCTTGAAAAACCAGTGGGAAATTCCCCTTCTTTTTCAGACAGAGTCTCAACTTGTAGCCCAGGCTGACATCAAACTCTTCAACCCTCCTGCTTCAGCCTCCTGAGGTTGAGCATAGACATACACCATCAGGACCAGCTGAACAAAATGGATATTTGATTTCGAAAAATCCATCTTCCAATAACATCTTTAACTGTTATATCCCAAGTTACAACAGAAATGACAGTCTGTAGATGAGCCCTCAAATGTATCACACAACTGCCTTATATTCACAACTATGGCTTATTTATATTTTACTAAATCAGAATAGATGTTCCTTCAAAATTTTCAGAACAAACATATCCTCTTCAATATTAGACTGATTTTCTTCAATCCAATTAAGCTATAGTTTTTGCCAATTTGTAGACACTTCAGTTTGAACAAAGTGTTTATAATTTGGAATGCCACTCATTGGAACACCATAGAAGTAGAACACAGATTGTAGAAACACTTTCCAAACCAATGTCTTGGAATTTTTTTTAATTATCCTCAAAACCCCAATGCTGGAACTTAACTGATAATATCAAATGACTTTCTGTGTCAATTATTTCTCCTCTCTTCCTTCCTTGTTTCTGCCAAGTAATCTTTCCCCCTATGGCATTATTTATTCAATTGGTGAAACATATTGAAAACCCACAAAGTGTGTGTAATGGAAGCATCAGCTCGTTTCCTGATTGTGTTATAACAAGGAATAGACTATACATTTTAGTTCATTTGTGTTGTCTCCTTTTGCAAGGCCTTTAATACCAACGGCACATGGACCCAGCTGTTCCTTCTCAGAACCCGAAATGTTAACAATTCAGGCAGAAGCTCCTTGCCATAATATTTGGAATGTGAGCTCCTCTGTGCTTTGTGTCTCCTCACCCTGTTATTAACACAATGCTGAATAGTTCCTAGTGTTTTGCTTAGGAGAATGAGGCATGAAAAGTACCCACATTGGCAATTTGAGAAAATGAAAAAGGGCTAAACTGGATGAAATAAGTGTTGGAAATGCTGTGTTTCTGGGATATCCTCAGCTTCCTTTACCCTCCTTTACTTACAACTCTTATAGAGTTATTGCAGAGGTGGCCAAATGAAACATGGGGGAAGTACTTTCACTTTCTGATACCGTAGTATTCATTTCCCACCTTTTCTTTGCAGCTTTGTTTTAATGTGGAAAAAAAATTGATTTTTTTTATTCTACATAACTTGCTTTTGAATGGGATCACCCTGAAAACATTACCAAAAGTTAGCCAAATAAATTGTTAGGATAGAATTTTCCCATTGTATTCATCAGGGTCTCTGTTACCTGTCCTGAAGACTACTGTATTTCTATCAATAATTTTATTATTCTGGGATCCTTTACTATTTTGATGTCTGCTACTCATAATTAAATCCTTAGGGAAACTTTACAATGAATACTTTTAAACATATGGCTTGTCTCTTTGCAAAGGAACTTAATTTAGTTTTCGTTTCATTCTAAATCATAACATGAAAAAGATCATAGGCCACTTAGCTGGGTGTAGCATATGCGCAATTTCCAAGAAAGGGGAGATTATTGGATTCAAATTATGATTGTGCTCATCAACATATTCAAGGATAAAATTACCCATCTCAGTTCACAACTCTTCTAGTTTCTTTAATCTGTCAATATTTTAGTTGTTTCTTGCCAAATTTATTTGAAAATAGAAATGTCAAACTATAGGAAGATGAAAGTCAGAAAAGAATTCTCCTCCTTTCTTTTCTCCCAGGCTCTTTCCTCACCCCATTGGGTTCATCCTAGTCAGAGGCATGTGAGATGATGAGATTCTCAAGGTGAGAATCATTGTCTGCCTTTTTTTTATTAAGCTTCCAATTTGTTTTTAGAATTTCATATGCTAGTACTACCCAACTCCCTTGCTAAACTCTTCTTGCACGGCTCTATTCTCATGGTTCATGGTCTCTTCTCTTTTAATTATTATGTTACATATAATATAATATGTAATTTATTTAGTGTTGCTCCTATGTATATGTGTTTAGATATAACACTTAGGATTGGATAACCTATTGGGGGTTTTCCCTAGAGAAGACTGATTGTAGCTCTCTTAGCAGCTATTAATTGCCTATAGCTCATCATCACTGGGTTGGGGCCTTGTGAGATTTCCCCTATCCATGTTGGTATGCCAACTAGTGTTGCCATTCATTATACAGGGCTTGCTTAGGCAACCATGTTGTTCATGGGTGCAGCCTTCCTGTAGTATACAGAAGACACTATCTCATAGCAGAGATAGTCTCTGGATCTTAAAATCTTCCTAAAGAATCCTATGTTTAGTTGTCTAGATTTTGAACATTTGTGGATTTTTGTGATGATCTCTGTCTGCTGCTGCAAAAAAAGAGGTTTCTTTGATAAGAAGTGAGGGCTAAACTTATCTAGATATTTAGAATGCAGTTGGAAATTATATTGCTTAGGAAAGTGGCAATAGTTGACTCTCTTTTGACTCATGGCCTCAAAGCTGCAGGTAGCTGGCTAGATTTGCAGTAGCAGGTTTGAGTTCCTATTGAGTAGGACTTAGTTCAATTAGGTGTCTGTTAGTTTTGATCAGGATATAAGTATCCTTACTGCACACTAACTGTTCATTGTGGTTCATATGATTTATAGCTAAATAGGCCTTTTCATTGCTTTTTCCCATTGTCAACTTGTATAACTCCTTTAGATATGAGATTTTCTTTTTCTCATGGCTTCCAGGTCATTTCTTGTTTCATTCCTCCAATTCATGTGTCTGAAGTATGTGGTGTCTCTAGCAATAGAGTGTTGACTTCAAAATCTGAGAGGCAACCAAGGACAATTGCAATAGCTTATATTGTTTCAGGAGTCTCTTGAACTCCTTTGATCAACATCTTAAAGTGAGATTTTCCATGTCTGATACTATGGTTTAGTTAGACAGTCTATAGCTCTCATGGAATGCATTATTATCTCATAATGTATAGCTGCATTTAATATATATACATATATATATACATACATACAAAAACATTTATGTTTTATATATTTTCAACTAATCATGAAATGTTTCCCTGTGACTTTTGGAAATATCCTTCATGTTATTTATCTTTCCTTCCCTCTGTATTGCCCTTCCTAACCTTTGTTCTTCCCATTTTCACCTTTATAGTGCCTGTATCCTACTAGTTCCCTCTTTGGAGCTCCCTCCCTTCTAATCATGATCCCTTTTTATTTTCCTGGTCTCTGCTATTACTCTGGGTTATCCAAAGAACATGTAGGATTTGTCTACGTTGGTCTGGGTCACCTTACTTACTCACTGTAGTATTTTCTACATTTTCTAATAGTTCCATCCTGTAAATTTCATAGTTTCATTTTTTTACAGCCGAATAGCAATTCATAGTATATATGTACCACATTTTCATTATTCGTTCATTATTTGACAGGCATTTAGGTTGTTTCCATTTACTAACTATAGTGAATAGAGCAGCAATAAACATGCCTTTATTAAAAAAAACAAAAAGGAAGGAGTTTCTGGTTCTTCTAAAAAAATAATGACTCTTGGAAGGGAGCATCATTCTCCAGATCAATATTAGTGCTTGAAATGTGAGAATTATGTTTATTTTAGGAGTTTGGTATTAGAATTAATGAATCATTTTTACTGTCTATCTTCTCATCATTGTGGATCCTCTTTCACATGTATCTTCTTGTACAGATCACTCAATTCTTAACACAATATCTCAAATCTGACAGTTTTGGCTAGACTAGGCCTTTAACAAACAGCTAAGGAAACTTAGGGAATTATTATATTTATTGAAGGTATTTCCACCTTTTACTAACCCTCTCCAGTAGATTATACTAAGATTTGATTGATTCTCTGAAAACATTAGGAGTTTAAAAGTTTATACCTTTAATAGGTATCAGGGTTATATTATTTTCTTTCTAAACAGGAAGCAATTATATCTGAATATTATATGACATATAACTATTTCAGTTCATCTTAACGGAAAACCAATTCATAATAAGGATGAACTAGATTGGTTATATAACGAAAGACAAACCAGTCAGTACTGGTTTTATGTATAGTGGGATCTAGAGAATAAAATTAGGAAGCGTGTGTGTGTGTGTATGTGTGTGTGTGTATGTGTGTGTCTGTGTGTGTGTGTCTGTGTGTGTGTGTGTGTGTGTGTGTGTGTGTAGTTTCACATGTGCCACAGCACATGTCTGTAGGTCAAAGGACACGTTGTGGAAGTCAGTGCTCTCCTTCTACCATGTGCTTCTTACTATAGGGATTGAAGTCTGGTCATCAGACCTGCTGGCAAGCAGCAAGCATTTTTAACTACTGAATCATCTTAACAGCCTTCTGCCTTTTTGTTTTTGTTGTTCGTTCTTTCTTCCCTCTCTCCCTCACTTCTTTTGTGTTTTCTTTTTTTTCTTTTACTTTATATCTTGACCACAGTTTCCCCTCCCTTCTCTCCCTCAGCCCCTACTTCACCTCCCCTCTGCCCCCACATCCACTCTTTCTCCATTTCTGTTGAAAAAAGGAGGGGGCAAACTTCCCATGGATAGTAACAAAACACAGCATATCAAATTGCAGCAAGACTAAGCACCTCCCCTTGTATTAAAGCTGGGCAAGGCAACCCAGTATCAGGAAAAAGACCTCAAAACTAGCAAAAGAGTCAGAAACAGTCCCTGCTCCCACTGTTAAGAGTCTCACAAAAGGACCTAGCTACATAACTGTCACATATATACAGAGGATCTAGGTCAGTCCCATGCGGCTCCTTGGTTATCAGTTCAGACTGAGCTCGGGTTAGCTGTGTCTGTGGACTTTCTGACGATTTCCTTGACCACTCTGGCTCCTACAATCCTTCCTCCCTATTGCAAGCAGGATTCTCCGTGCTCAGCCCAATGTTTGGCTGTGAGACTGCATCTGTTTTCATCAGTTGCTAGAAGAAGCCTCTCTGATGACAATTGCTGTTTTCCAGTTTTTACTGTGATGAATGTGTGTGTGTGTGCAAACAAGATTCCATTTACATAATTTTAATTGCAAGTCAATATTATTAATTGCATTGTAATGATGCAGAAATATCACTACTATTTTCAAAACTTTTTTCATAGCATTTGTGCCCAAGTCACAAAATAAAAAAAACTGTGCCCATTAAGTAGTAACTGATAAGTTCTAATATATTTTATTTTTTGAATTTTCCTATTCTAGATATTTCATCAAAGAGAAAATGTATAGCATTTGCTATGCTTAATTTATCTTATCTTGAGTACCATAAATGTTGTTAAGATTCATCCACACTATGAAAGGTGCCAGTGTTTTCTTTCTTTGACTGAACAATATTCTATTATATATAGAGAGGACTTTTGTGAGCCTGTTCATATACTGGTGGGCATTTTTAGTCTCTATGTTATACTTATAGTAAATAATGGTTTATATTGTGAACAAGATTTAGAATCACTTAGGAAACAAGTCTCTTTTGAAGCCTGTGAGGGCTTATCTTGATTAGATTGAAATAGGAAAACCCACCCTAAATGTGGGTGGTATGATTCCTTGCAGTTGTGTCCCCAGACTGAATAATAAGGAAAGAGTTGAGCAGCAGCATTCATCACTCCCTTGCGTGCCTGTCACCAAGAAGTTACTTTCAAACTGTGAGCCCAAATAGACCAACTTTTCTGTCTTTCCTCTCTTTACTTCCTTTCTCCTTTGGGCTGCTTTTGTCAGCGTATTTTATCAGAGCAACAGGAAAAGTGCCTAAGTTCATTATGTTAAAATGGACACCAATGCACAAATAGCTGTTGAAGTCTTTGTTTTTAGTTCTTTATTGTGTATACCTAGAAGTAGAATTTCTATAAATCTTGATTGTTTTTTTTTTCTTTCCCTGGCTTAATCCTCAGCAGGCAATTACAACTTGGCCCTTATTTCTCAAGTGCATTAAAAAAAGAGATCCTTTTTCTCTCCTTTGGCCATATTGAAACCCCCCAAAAATTCTGTTTGGTAATGTTCTGATACAGACTCTGAATGAAGCACTGAAACCAGAGTGACACTCCATATCTGTTTGACCCATAACACTGTTGTGTAATAGGACCGTTTTCCATGGCAAATAGACATAGTGTTTCTAGAAATGGGGATGCTGGTGGGCAAAAAAAGGCAACCAGTACAGTATCATTCTATGTGTATGCAAAATTTTCATTTTGGCTGTTTTCTAAGGGATGATTGGAGGAGAGGAGTGGCTTAAGAAAGGTAGAGTTGGAGGGGCTTTTTTAATTATTATTTTTCAAGACAGGATGTCTCTGTGTAGCTTTGGTGCCTGTCCTGCAACTAGAACTTGTAGACCAGGGTGGCCTCAAACTCACAGACTCCCGAGTGTTGGGATTAAAGGCATGTGCCACTATGGCCCAGCTAAATTAGAGTTTTGACAAGAATGACAGAAAACATTTTTGCCTATTTGGAGCAGTAATTTCTCTTCTCAGTGCACTTTAAGGATGACTCACAGCATTGAAAATGTGCAGATAATTCCAATAAAAACGTATCAATTACTGCCTCAATAAACATGGCCATGGCTGTTCATTACAATGTTTGTGAGCCTGAAAAAGCAAAAAAACATCCAAAGGTTTCATCAACTGACTAAAAGATAAATTGTACTGTAAACAGAGACTGCTCATTCATTTCCTGGGCACCCAGACCTGAATAATCACATAGAAACTATATTAATTATAACACTGTTTGGCCAATAGCTCAGGCTTCCTATTAATTAACTCTTACATCTTAAATTAACCCATCTCCATTAATCTGTATATTGCTACAAGGCTGTTACCTACTGGAAAGGGTCTGGCATCTGTTTCCTTCAACAGCTACATGGTGTCTCCTTAACTCCACCTACTCTATATATCTCTGTTCAGATTTCCTGCCTGGCTTTGCTCTAAGCCATTGACTGAAACAGCTTTACTCATCAACCAATAAAAGCATCATATATACAGAAGGGCATACCACATCATCTCCCCTTTTTGTATAATTAAAAAAGAAGGTTTGAACTTTAACATAGTAAAATTACATATACAAAACAGTCATCAAGGCTCCGTGGCCTTGTGGGGCCTCTCGAAGGAAACGGCCGCTTGCCCTCCAGCAGGAAGCTCACAGACAGCATGGGGAGCCAGGCCTGGAGCAGCCCTACTGGGTGTCATCGGTGGCGGCCCTGCTTAATACAGACCTTGTGGCCACAGGCTCCCACAATGCCTGTGTGCGGCTTTGGCAGTGTGGAGAGGGCTTCCGACAGCTTGACCCTCTTTGTGACATCCCCCTGGTTGGTTTTATCAACAGCCTCAAGTTCTCCAGTGCTGGGGACTTCTTGGTGGCTGGAGTGGGCCAGGAGCACAGGCTTGGCCGGTGGTGGAGGATCAAAGAGGCTCGGAATTCAGTCTGCATCATCCCTCTGCGCAGAGTCCCTGTGGCCCCTGTTGCTGGCTCCTGACACTCGTTCTTATTTAAGTGCTTTCTAGACCCTGCCCCCCTTTTTGTATTAAAAAGGTCCTATTTAAAAAAAAACAGTCATCAAGCAGGAATTATAGTTACAATATTTAGTTCATTTACATTTGACAAACTAAGGAAAATATTGTATTATCTATCCTATCTTGTGAGTCTAAAGTTTTATATCCAATTTATCTTTTATCATAAATAAGCAAAACTTAGTTATATCTGTCTTTAATTTCTCAAAGACCCAAGAAGGATAAATTATTATCTAAGTAAACAAGAAGCTCATTATAAGCAACTTCCAAAACTGCAAAATTGACAGAGACATCTCACTGCCTTGGCAGTCACCCAAGGTTCTTCTGTAATGTTGGGGCATCCATCTTCATCCTATAGTATCTGGCAGACTTTTCCATTAAGCAGGAAATTTGAAAAACAGTTCTGACTATATTGACAGTTTGTCAGTCACTTCCTTCTGTGTCCTACAGAATATCTGGCAGACTCTTTCATGAAGCAGGAACCCTGAAGAACTGTCTTACCTTTAGCAGTCATTTCTGTAGATCCTGCATGTCCATTTTATACAGAATACCATCAAGCAGTCTGGACAAAAGCAGTTTCTTGCCCAAATGGCTAGAAAACTGCATAAGGAGACACTTTGATGCCCATCTTCCTCTTGAAGAAATTGGTGCTGCCAGAAGCAGACATGTCTCACTGTTGAGAAAAGTCTAAGTTTGTAAAACATTTTAAATGCCATATTTTGTAAGTATTTGAAGTATTGAAGATTGTCTATCTACTTGAAATATATCTCCATATATCTATGAAACCTAACTAACATAACTAAAAGTTGGATTATTATAAATTACTATTAATCTGTAATTTTTAATTATACATTACATTTTTTCAATGAGCTGCACAAACACAATACTTTAAACAAGAGCAGAAATACATATGTACAGTGTAACTTAATCAACCTTAAATTTGTATAAATAGACCAAGATCCATACCAATACAAAGTATTTATGTCTATGTCATGTCCCATCCCCTTACCCCCTTTTTAAGAAAGATATTTACTGTGAACATTTATAACCAACCCCGTTTAAATGAAAAAAAATATATAAATAACCATTTTGGGAGTTTGGGGGTTGTTTTCTCCAAACTGCCTCCTGCTGTTTGTTGAATGAAGTATTTTTAGGGTTCACAGAAATGTTTCAGTAGGCCTTGCTCCATCAAAGCACATTAGCCTGGAAAGAATACACAGGCTCCCATCTTCTGTGGAAACAAAAGCAGAACCTCTTTTCCAAAGCAGCATATCCCAAGACCCAAATTTTGAAGTCAAGATGCCTTTATGTTTAAACAAACATAACTTAGCAGCTTCCAGAATCAAATGTCTCTCTGCAGTCAAAAAATTCAAAAAAAAAATAAACCCCACAACAATATACAGTATTTTAGAATTCATGTGGCTTTTCTTACTCTATTACTTTTTAATGTTTGTTTTATTATCTTTACCCCTTTAATCTATCACTGTCTGCACTCTTTATATTACTTTTACTCTTTAAAGACTTAGTTTTATTTTATAAACTATTTCTTTTTTATAACTGTCTATACTCTTTTTTTCACTCTCCCAAGCCTACATACATTTTTAAACATATTGTGACCCATTTAGATGTCTTTTCCATCTGAATATGTCTTTATTGCATATCCATAATTATTTTCTGACCACAAATGCCTTTTTAAAAAATGCTAAGCAGGCATGGCTAGGACCAAGTCTGCAACCCTGCCTGTTGGCTCCACCCCATCCAACATAGCAGAGGGATGTTCACCTCCTCTGTGAGCCACTCTTACTGCCCCAGCTTCGGGGATGCAGGGATGCAGTGGGTTTATGTCACCATTAAACAACTAGTAGCATGTTGCTCACAAACCGCATTGAAGTGTAGGACCTCCCAAAAGAGCCAGAGTTCATGTTGCCAGCATGATCCATGAAGCTGCTTCATAAAGAAGCTGAGCAGTTTTTGCTGCTAATGCTGAATCAGGAAACCTTCTTACAACAGAGCTGTGCCTCTGCTCACTACCAGCAAACAGAGCCTATCTGAAAAAAAAAGAAAAACATGTAGATACCAAGAAACTGTACTTGGCTCCTATTTTTGTGAATCTAGAAGCCCTTTTTAAAAGCTTTCTTAGGTTTTATGTAGATATACATTGCCGAACATTGGACATCATTTTGTAAACGGAGACTGCTCAATTGTTTTCCGGTCACACAGACCTGAATAATCACACAGAAACTATATTAATTACAACATTGTTTCATCAATAGTTTAGGCTTCTTATTAACTAACTATTACATCTTAAATTAACCCATCTCCATTAATCTGTGTATTGACACGAGTCTGTGGCCTACCAGTAAAGGTCTGGCATATGTCTCTTTTGACAGCTACATGGCATCTCCTTGACTCTGCCTACTTACTTACAATTGAATGCTACGCCACCATTAGAATATTAAAAATTTTCTACAACTATATGTATCTATGTAGATAGGTTCCAAATACAACATTCACTGCAAACAATCAAACTATAGTATTGTAATTATTGAGCAACAGCAATATGCAGTTATTAGAAATATACAAGATTTTTCTCTATAATAATATATATATTAAACAAAGTTGTAAAATAATTGGAAGATTATCTAAAAATTAAGTAGTAAGGACACAACTATACATGACAAAACAAGGGGATTTCTATTTTGTCATGCTGCTATATTTTTCTTTTAATTTAAAATTTGCTAAATGTATTTTCCTTAATGTTCTGTTTTTAACTCTTTACAGTGAACAAACTAGCACTTGATTATAGTTCAATGGGAATTCAATTATTCTTTATTCTTTGTGTTTGTTTTTTTATATCTTTTATTCATGTATTTTTTGAGTCTCTCTATTATGCAGCTGTGGCTGTCTTGCAACTTGTGTAGGTCAGGCTGGCCTCAGACTCATACAGGTTCACCTGCCTCTGCCTCCCGAATGCTAGGATTAAAGATATGTGCTACAATGCATAGCCTGTATTCTTTATTCTCAATTTTTCACAGTATATATGTACACAGGTAGGTAGAGATCAATAAGATATTTTAACTTGCTTTTGAGAAATAGTGAAAATAAGCTCTTGCCAAAATGTCCATGTCATGCTGTTCTTCTCCATGCCATCCTTCATCATTGATGTGTTGATCTGTCCTGTACTCCAGACGGAATGCCCAGTGTGTTTCCCATTAACCTCAAAACCCCTCCCAGCATTCAACCCTACAACCTTGACAAACCTCCTCTTATCTTAGTAAACAATGAGATTGCTCCACGGCTGTTAAAAGCTGGCAAAAATAAACTATCCAAATCAGAATTCCTCTGAGAAGAAAGTCCTGGGGAGTGAAAATAGACTTCAGAAATCCTATTCATGCCAGGAGGGGAAAGTCATTAAATAATTGCGCACGAGACAGTTGGTGACAGCCTTGTCTCCTCGGGTTTTACGAAAATGATAACAGAAGTATTTGCAACATCACGCTTGATTCTGAAGTGGTTCACATTTTATAATAGAAACTTTACAAGCCAGACAAAGAATGTCAGAAAGAGCATTTCTTGCCGAGCACTGACATCACTGTGTGGGAATGAGTGAGTATTGTCTTACACAATGGAATGTGTTCTATCCCTCCTCTGAGAGAGAATTTGGCTTGGTATGCAAATTAAAATATTGTTTTGAAAAATTTGTTGCATTGAATTACAGAAAAAGTTTCCAATCCATTTCTTTGGTCCACTGTTGGCAAAGCAGTTGACAGCAGACTTGTCTAGCCAGTTTGTCTGGGCCATGCTCTGGATTTTGTGATAGAGCCCAATCAAGAAGAATTGTCCTTTGGCAAAGAAGTAAAAGAGCTCTAAATACTTGGGGTCTCTGTTTAGATGGTTTTATCAGGCACAGGAGAAAGGAAGGATGGTTTACTTGTAATACTTCTAAGCCCTTAAAAGCATTTCAAATTTGAATGGCTGCTATTTCACTTTCTCTTTGTTGTGGAGTTGGCAGGTGAGATAATGGTAGCTAGTTAGTTGGGGTGACTGGCCTTCCTGTTCTCTCAGATTTACCTGTGAGGTCTATCTCTGAATGAAGCTTTCCTGTCTGAGGCTCTGAAACTAGGAAACAACCTGAAATGTCAGAAATGCTTTATATTTCACAGCTCTTTTCTCCAAGGTCATTTGGCTGGACTGAGCCTGAGTTCACTGGTGGGCATTCAGGAAGCAAATGATCCCATCACTTAAGCCTGTGGTTCATACATTATGCTCATAGCTCATGCATCACACTCGTGGCTTAAACATTACTCTCATGGCTTATTGCATTCCTCTGGGGGCAGTGGTTCTGGAAGAGTGATTCTGAATAGCATCCTCAGCACACCACACTAGGGAGCTTGTTAGAATTGCATGCCTTTGCAGTTTACTTCAGACCCATTAGGGGTAGGGCTCAGAAATCTGGGACTTGCCAAGTACTCCAGGTACTGGGATCCACACTTAAGATTGAGAACCATCGTTTTGGGTTGGTCTATCTACTTGAATGGAGAAAACTCCACCTCTGAACCTTTTTCCTTTTCTTCCTAGTATAATGATTCCTAATGATTGAAATATGCTTCAGTTGTTGAAGAGAAAGATAAAACAGAAATGTGGTATTCATTGAACACTTAGGGTAAGCCGGTGCTTGACACTGGCGGTCTCATCTTATATTCCAAGTATATATTATAAAGGCAAGTCATTTGATCCTACTTGTAATTTTACTTATGAATTATACTAAATTTAGTTGTTTGGCAATTGGGTAGTAATTTTATTTTTTAATTCTTCTGTTGTTATCTTGGAAGCTGGCTTTTCTGTATTCAGGAAAGGAGGTCCAGCCCCAAAGTATGAGATATGATTGGGTATAAATGAAAACCTCCTTTTCCACCTCTTTTCTAGTGATTGATTTAATAATGGACATGTAATCCAGATCTGGTCCATTTAGCGTTGAGAGAAATTTGTAGAGGTTGCTGAGAAAATTAATCCTTCTTGATAAACGCCTGCATAAATAAAAAGTCCTCATCAGTTTGGGCTGCTGTCTTCTCATGATATGGTGTCCAGTTAGAATTGCAGAAGCTGTCTTGAAACCAATAGGAAAAAGTCAAGGGAGATCTTTTTGTGTTTTAGTCTGGATTTCCAATGTTGGGAGTTAACAAAACTTTTTGTTAACCATCTTGTGTCTTGATATACATGTTGAGGATACAGATGTACAAGCAACAGAGCAGGGCTCAGAATCTAATTTCTACCGATGGTAAGAATTCTCCTAGGGTATTTTCTCACTCATTCACATTTGTCTGTTAGTATCATATTATTATACTATTTTCTATGCTTTTGTACATTTATATAGTATTTTTTTCTTTCCACAAAGTTTCACTGTGAATGGTAAGTTAAATCTTAAGTGCTTAAAATGGTTAGGGTTATGAATATTCTAAATTATTATATTCAAGGATTAAAGTGCATTTTTCTTGAGATAAAGGCCTGGTGTTTGCTTAGAGATAGTATTTTTAGTCTCTTGAAAATTTATGGAAAGAGCTGTCTTCATAATATTTCCCTATAATATTTCCATGTCACACTGTTATTGTAATCCTATCTCTTTTTTTTTTTTTTGATATAGTTTCTCGGTGTAGTCCTGGCTGTCCTAAAACTCACTCTGTAGACCAGACTGGCCCTGAACATGGAGATCCACCTGCCTCTGCCTCCCAAGTACTGGCATTAAAGGTGTGTGTCACTACTGCCCAGTGATAATTCTATTATATTTATTGTGCCATTGCACAAAAAGTCAGTTTAAGAAAAATATTTTCTTCCCCGATGTCATTTAAAGGAAACAGTTCACATAGCAGAGACATTAGGAATTTAAACTCTTTTGTTTGTGGAAGCCAATTCCAGATCATTCTAGACAGGGTCTTCTGGACATGCATTGTTCCTTGGCTGCCACTCAATTTCTTCTTGCTTGCTATGTGGGCTGATATTCAACTGCTCTTGTCTCAGATAATTCTGGAGATTCAACAATCTGTCCTTCATGGAATTTTCATTGGTAATGCACAAATTGATGGACACAGAGCAGAGATGTACTGATATTGACTTGGTAAAACCTAGACTGGATTTCCAAAATGCTGATTTTCATCCTCAAATGCTGGACTAATTACTTCTCTTGTTGCTCTGACCAAAATGACTGATGAAAGCAACCTAAGAAATGAAGGGTTTATTTTGGTTTATGGCTTGAGGGGACAGAGTTCACCATGGTGGGAAGGCAGGACAGAAAGTGAGTTACATTGTATTGGTAGTCAAGATTCAGAGATGAGCAACTAGAGACATGGCTATGTGTGGTTCTGAGCACTTGCTGCCTTTGTAAAGAATGCATGTTTGGTTCCCAGGCCCCACATAGTGGCTTATTAGTGTCTGTAACTGCAGTTCTCCACAGTCTGGTACCCTTTTCAGATCTCTATGAGAACCAGGAAGGTATGTAGACGTTTACATGCAGGCTTAACACTCATGTATAGAGAATAAAAATACAGTATTTAAAGAATAAAACAAAGCAGAAATGAGAACTGGAGAAATGCTTTAGTGGCTAAGAGCACTGCTGCTCTTCCAGAAGAACCAATTTCTGTTCTCAGCAATTACATGGTGGTTTACAACTCTCTGTAATTCCAGTTCCAGGGGATCTGACACTCTCTTCTAACTTCAGCAGGCATCTGTATGCCCATTGTATGCTCACATACATGCAGGCAAAATACTAATACACATAAAATATAGAAAGAAACAGATATGCATGCTGATGCTCAGCTCCCCTTTTTCCTTTTCCCCTTTTATTCAGTCCACAACTCAAGTTCATTGTATGGAGCCACCTCCATCCATCTTATCTCTTTAACTCAATCTCTCTGGAATCAGCCTTATAGACACATCTAGAGATGTATCTCTTACCTCTCTGATTCCACATTTGGTAAGCTGACAGTGAAGATGCTCTGTTCACTGCTGGAACCGCAGCTTGTATGTTTTGATGCTGAAACTGTCAAGTGTGCAAACCTGGCTTATAAGTTTACACGTATAAGTTACACACAGAGAAAGGTGATTTCTGGATACAAAGCATATAGTCACAAAGAAAAAAATCCATTCTGTACAATTCACAGTATGCTCCAAGGAATGGCAACTTCTCTCGATAACTTGAGAGTCTGTTAAAAACAGAGAGCCCTGAGCTCCACTCCAGTGCTTCTGAATCGCCATCTGGGTTTTGACAAATTCCTTGGTGACTTGAATGCACATTAAAGTGTGAAAAGTGCTATTTCAATGTTTACATTAGAAGACTTGTTCATTTCCCCCTTAGTCATCCATAGTGTCCATAGTGGTTTCATTGAAATTCCAAGGCATCTTATGAGAGAGTGTTCGCAGAGACTTTCAGAGAGACCATAATATCAGCATTTGGTAATAATGAACCAATGAAGCAGTTCCTGGCACAGCTCTAGCAAGCCTTGCAATTGATAAGCTCAGTTCAATGGACGAGGGTCTCCACTGCTCTAAGTGCTGACCCTAAGCAATTATGTCTGACACTGAAAGATTATGGCAGTGACACATCCCAGGTTTGAGTGAATCAGTATGAGATAACATATTAGAGACAGATATAGGAAGAAGATCTCTTGATGCGTGTGGGATAGTACCTTTGTAATACCCAGCTTTGTCATGTCTTCGCTCAACAGTTAAATTCGATCAATTGTGATCTTATTTTTTCATATTAATATTGGGTGGCCTGCAGGACCTGGCTTCTAACTCTGTGTCATGAACTAAATTAGAGCTGAGTCATTTTCAATATCTAACTTACTGATGATATGATCCTATATTTTTACACTGAGGTATTATTCAGCTACAAAAAAATTGCACAAATCTTTTTCTCAAATATGTTTGATCAATTGTGTGTGTTATCTATCAAAAACAAAACAAAATGTAATTTCTATAATTTCAGAAAGCTCCCTTGTGTTCCTTTCTGGTCATTTCAACTACTGTTTTGATTTTCATATCATATGTGATTTTGCCCATTTCAGAACTTTATATAAATGGGTTTATGGATATGTTCTATTGCATTCTTCTTCCACTCAGCATAATATTACTGAGAATATTCAGGCTTCAAGACATGCCATATTTTTAATGTTTGAATAGCAATTGATTATATGAACAAAAAAATTTTTATTCAAGTCCACATTTCTGAGCATATGTAGTTGAATTATGATGAATAAGATACAGCTCTCTGATCATTTACAAGCAATTTGTTTTGTGAGCATGTGTTCTTTATTCATCTTAATAATTACTTAAGTGTATAGTCTGTGAGTCAGAGGAAACATGGATGCTTAACAATTTGAAAACTGCATATATGTAACAGTTGTGTAGCTTGGTCCTCTTGTGAGACTCCTAATAGTGGGAACACGTGTTGTCTCTGACACTTTAACTGAATTTGTAACCCTATTCCTCATACTGAGTCACCTTGCCCAGCCTTAATACATGGGGAGTTGCTTAGTCTTGCTGCACCTTGATATGCCATGTTTTGTTGATAGTCATGGGAGAACTGCCCTTTCATAAACAGGAAAGGAAGAGGCATGGATGGGGGGAAAGGAGAGAGAGGGACGGAGGGACTAGGAAGAGAGAAAGGAGGGGAAAGTGTGGGTGGAAAGTTAAATAAATAAATAAAATTTTTAAAAAGAAAGTGCTTTCCTTATTTCACACTCTGACCTAAAGTGTTTGAAAGTTCTAGTTATCTTTAATGTCTTAACAATATTTGATATTGTCGGCCTTCAAACTTTTTGGTTAAATTTGCATTTCCCTTGCAACTAATGAAGTAGGAGATTATGTTGTATACTTAACTGTGTTCTATGCAATCTATATTTGAGGGAACGGCATTAGCGTTTATGATTTGAGGAGTGCTACAGACAAGTTTTTCTTAGCTTATGTGACAAGCCACAGACCCGCAGTGCCTCAAGGCCCAGTGTACTTTAATTATATGTATTTTTTTCAGTTCTGGTTTTGAAGAACTTGAACATGGGAAAGACCCCAATTATCCAAAGAGAAAATCCTTTTCTGCCTAAAACTCCCTTTGGCAAAATTTCTTGTGTACTTAGTGACAACCCATAAATGATTTGGTAGGTCAGTGTAGGGTCGTTCTGTAGCTAAGATTCTTACCACTGTGTGTGTGTGTGTGTGTGTGTGTATATACACTTATTTGCATAAAGAAAACAGAAGTCAGCCTGATGTGTCATTACTCAGCTCTGTCCACTTTTTTTATGAAACAAATTTCTCACTGACCTGAAACTTGCCAAGTGGTCTAGGCTGGCTGACAAGTAAGCCCCAAAGTCTGCCTATCTCATCTCCCAATATTTGGATTTCAAGAGCGTACTACCATACAGGGAAATTTCAAAATACGGGTTCTGAAGGTAAGCAGAGATCCCCACGCTTTTTGTATGGCAAACATTTTTTTTGACTAAGCTATCTCTCAATCTCACACCACATTTGGCCACTAAACAGTTATTAGAAATTCTGTACTTTATAGATTTCCTTGTCACCCACCATTCTGCTCTTTTCTTCCCTCTGATGGCTTGCTGCTTTCTGAAATTTAGTTCACCCAGAGTGTGTGTGCATCCTCCATTCTCACGTGGGTTTTGTACAACTTGGATTTTGTAGCATTTCAAGATTGTCTTTGTGCTTAGGTGAAAATAGTGTTTTCTCCTCACATCTTGTTTTCTACCAAGCAGAAATCTAGCATATTTCTAGCAACTTTTTTTCTTTCTAAGCTGTTCTCAAAGTGGTACCCTCCTAAGCCTGCACAGAGACATTCTTTAAATATAACAGACCAAGAGGTTCTCATCAGAAGCCCTGAAGTTACTAGAAGGACCAAATAAACGTATTATATTTTTATAATAATAAAGGGTAGAAATTAAAAATAAAAAGGCAAAATTAGAAAGGGAAACATAGAAAAATCCCTGACATGATAATATGAAACAACAAACCTCCAAAGATACCATTAAGTTCTTTTTCTGTTGGTCATCTACTGTTCATCAAAAAAAGAGAACCATTTAACTTAAATACCTATTCAAAAATTACTGTATCATTGCTTATATGTGCTAGGTGGTGGTGGAGCACACCTTTGATCCCAGCATCTGGAGGCAGAAGCACCTAGATCTCTGAGTTCCAGGCCAGCCTGGTCTATAAATCAAGTTCCAGTATAGCAAGAGCTGTTACACAGAGAAACCCTGTCTCAAAAAACAAAACAAAAAAAAAACAATCAAACAAACAAGAAAAAAGAAAAAAAACAAAGAACTACATGCAAGTGCTAACCCTTGAAAATCTTAGGAAAATAAAAATACATTCATAAACCTGATAAATGTTACATTGAAAGCATAACTTTAATAAAAATTAAAGTACTTTGTCCAATGGTGTGGGAAGTCCTTATGTCTATGTGTTGCTTTTATTGGTTAATGAATAAAGAAACTGCCTTGACCTGTTGATAGGGCAGAACTTAGGTAGGCAGGGAAAACTGGACTGAATGCTGGGAGAAGGAAGGTGGAGAGGGAGATGCCATGGAGCCACCACTAGAGATAGACATGCTGAAACTTTGCTGGTAGGCCACAACCTCATGGTGATACACAGATTAATAGAAATGGGTTAAACTAAGATGTCCAATAAGAAGCTAGAGCTAATGGGCCAGACAGTGCTTTAATTAAATTTTGGGTTTAAGGTAGCCAGGTGGCCAGGAATGAACAAGCGGCTCTCTTTCCCTCCAACCGTCCAAAGCCATTGTTCAAGGAATAAAAAGATAAGCTGTAGATTTGTACAAAGTGCTTGCAAATCACATTCCTGAATAATAACATATGTCAGTAATCCTTACCTTGAAATACTCTATAAAAAGATAAAATGTAAAGTGGACAACAGATTCAGACAAAAAAAAAAGAGTAACTTAAGGTCTGATAGAAATAAGCAAACCATGAGAACTGTTGCCTTTTTAAACATGGTGCCTAATTTTCCTTGTCTATAAATGAAAATAAAATGTTATTTATAGCACTGTGTTTCTGGATAATTCAATGAGTTAATATAGGTAAAGCGTTTAGAGGTGTGACTGGTACATAGAAAAAATGCCTCATGAATGAAACATTAGTTGTTATTGATAAAGATACATTATTATTGTTGACAGTATTTCTAGCAGACAACATTTACCTATTAAGGGTTTACTTCTCAACAAATTACTTTTATATCTGACTTAAAATTAAAGCTATTTCCAGCTATTGGTGAATATTAGCAGATATAGACCAATATTATAGTCAATAGTCTATGTCATGAATAAAAAGCTCATAAAATTAGGGTTTTGTAGTTGGTGTCAGTGAATGCTTAATACTACTTAGGAATGTCTTTTTGTTGTTGTTGTTTTACAGGTACTTGAGTGGATTTGCGTCCTGTGGCCCCTTGACAAGAAGCATGGCCATGTGACTTGTGATGAGTCATGAAATGTGGTTATCTCTTTTAGGAAAAATTTTAAGAGTTGATTTACAATATGTCACATTTTCTTCTTGTTGTCTGTCAGCCAGTGATGTTCCAACAAGAGAAGCCTGTAGGTAAAGGCATTTTGGAGCAGTTCAGGGCATCTATGGTGGACATGTAGAATCAGCGATTATAAAAGCTTTGATTTGGAGCCATTGGTGAGTTATACATCCACAGCTGACATAGAGTGCTTCAGGGCATGGCCGTTGTTGCTCTACTCTGGATCACAAGGTACAGTCAGGTGGATGCGCTGGCTAAGTAGAGAAATCCTGGAGCATAAGGTCTGTGAGGAGGGGCAGACCCAGGTATGAGTGCCAGAGAATGAGTAATAGGTATCCAAGTGACCAGGCATATCTCCTGGATTCGGGAGACAGAAGGTTGGGCCGAGAAGACAGAAGGCAGGGAAAGGAATGGATGGGGCAGAAACCAAGCAACAAACTCAATAAGTGGATCTTCCTTTTGTGTTTCCTTGGTTAGTAAAAGGAGAGACAATGTGCTGCTCTTCAGCTATTCGCTGAAGGAGCCGAAGGTCCTCCCACAGCAGTGCTGTCTTTGGGGGTATGGCTCTTTGGTAGGTGCTAGGTTGCCAATTGAAAGTACTAAGGTCATTTATAAGAAAAAGAGTTATTAGCTCCAATCTTGTAGGACAACTACCCAGAAGTGTACTTCTTTCTGGCATTTAAATAACACAGAAAGTTACAGTTCTGTATACAAATGTTTTTAATTGGATCAGTGATCCTAACAGAGCAGCAGTATAAGCAGAGAATTTAAAATATTCTTTCAATCCTTTTGGAATGTAATGCATGGGTTTAACAGTCATGTATTGACATAACTAACTTGTTCAACATGTCTTTTTGTAAGTTACAAGTGAGCAGAAAGTAAAGCTTTGAATTAAACTAACAGATGAGATTTTCATATTAGGAATAATATACTAATATGATATATACTAATAGGATCTATATCCCAAAATGCAGTTATATCATTTTATATAAAGTTGTCTCCTAGTGGGAACTCAAGATTATTTTACAGAAATATAAATAATGTGAGACTTTCTGGGCACTCAGTAATAGCCTGGGATATGAAGTAACCTGATTTATACTATTGACTGCATAGTTTCTGGTGGTTAAGGATGATAAACATGGATATGTGGAAAATGGATTGCAAGGGCTGGAGAATGAGCAATTTTTGCTATGTTCACCAGAGATCAAATTTTGTGCAAGGTTGTTTTTATTTTTAGTTGTCCCCTTAGTAAACCAGAAAGGTAACGTATATCTGTTTGCATTTGTGGCCTTGAGATTCTGTAATATCCTTATTTTCCAGTTGTGTTTTTTTAAACTTTACTTTTGCAATACAATAATATGTATTGACATATACTAGCATGTACACATACAAAAATTAGATATTTCAAATATTTGTCAAAGGGGACTGTATATGTATCTGAGCTGTAGCTCAGTGGCATAGCTTTAGGTATGCTCAAGGCCTGAGTTTAAGCCTCATCACCACAAAAATAAATTTAATTTAGAAAATCCTACATTGTCAAAAAGTTAAGGACTATTTGGAAAGAAAACACATTTAAAGCAAACCAGACATTCCAATAGTTTGCTGTATATACAACACATACTTGTAAATGCTTTAGAAAATACCTCAAAAGAAATGCTACCAGATAATCTTTTAACATTTAGAGTGAGATTTGTCTGAGATTTGTAGATTCAAAGAGGAAAGTTGTCTTAATGTATTTTATTGCCGTTTTACTAAACATATTAACTCTGTACATCAGAAGTAAAACTTTAAAGTCAAGCATCTAAAGGAATTTAAGTATATGTAAATGAATTGTTTAAACTGAAGGAGAATGTTGGCAAAAATAGATCACATTCAGAGAGAATTCCCAGGACCTGTTCTCTTTTAGACAAGCTCCCCTAGTCCTTAAGCAAATATGCGGCTCTTTAAAGCAGTAGCCCACAGCATTTATGGGTTTAGGTCTGTATGCTTCTCTTTATTTTTGTCATAATATTCTTTGCTTATAGCAAAAAGTTAGGTAAGTGCGGTGGTCCTATTTGCTTGGCTGAAGAGTTTGTACCTTATGAACATAGACTGAAGTCACAGGTAATTCAGCTAACAATCTGAACATGCAAAGCTGTATTTGCATTTGAGTTGTAAGTCAGCACACAGTGACATTAAATTATAGGCATGATTAATCCACATAAACATGTTCTTAAGAATTTCATGAGCTGTGAGGGCAATCTCTAATTTGAGATATTTGTCTGTCCCTAGACCATGAATTGAAATAGGAAAATCTAAAAACCAAATATCTCAACTCATTTTCCAAATTCATGAAACCATTGTTAATATTACCTTTTATTATGTGTTAGTTGTTTCATTGCTTTGACGAAATATCTGACAAAGTACCTTGAAGAAGTATGGGTATACTTAAGGGGGGCTGTAGTTGTTTTATTTTATTTTCTACTCTTTGGGGACCCTCCACCCAGCTCCTTAATAAATACATGGAGACTTCTTCTTACTTATGAATGCCCGACCTTCAGCTTAGTTTGTTTCTAGCCAGCTTTTCTTGCGGCGAACTCCTCGACCAGCGAGAAAGAACGACCACGACACGAGGATTCTTCTCAGATCACGCTTTACTGGAGTGCACTTGGTTGAGAGATAACATGAAGCGAAGGGGCCCGAGAGCACTAAGGCAGCCGCTTATATATGGAATTGGCACATGGGTCGCCCTGTGATTGGTTGCCACCATCAGCTGACACCAGACTGCATCGAGATAGGCCCAGGGACCCCCATTCACCGCGCATGCGGGAAGTGGGGGACAGGCAGCTCTCAAAGACATACCAAATATGGAGTATAACCGGCAAGACAGGATGTGGTACCATCTTGCAATGGCGATCCTGTCTGGCTCCCTGCATTTTCTAACTTACATTATCCCATTTCTCTTTAACTATGCTTTACCTCTGGGCCTTTTACCTTTCTTTATGCATCTTTCCTTCTTACTCTGTGGCTGGGTGGCTGGCCCCTGGTGTCCTCCTCTCCTTCTCCTTTTCTTCCCCCACTTCTCTAAATTTCTCCTCCTATTTCTTCTCTCTGCCTGCCAGCCCCGCCTATTTCTCTCTCCTGCCTAGCTATTGACCATTCAGCTCTTTATTAGATCAATTGGGTGTTTTAGACAGGGAAAGTAACACAGCTTTACAGAGTTAAATAATTGCAACACAAAAGAATGCAACACATCTTTGCAGCATTAAACAAATGTTTCACAGCTTAAGTGAATGTAACACATCTTAAACTAATATTCCACAAAAAGGGTCAGTCCATCATGGCAGGGATGTCATGTCAGCAGAATCTTGAAACATCTGGTCATGAGTGAAAGAGCCAGAGGTGGGGGGAAAAAGAGAAGAAAAAAGAAGAGAGGAGAAGAGAGGAGAGGAGAGGAGACGAGAGGAGAGGAGACGAGAGGAGAGGTGGCAGAGTGAGAAGAAATGGGTGACGATGAGAATGACTTACTGGTTCTCGGCTCACATTGTTCTGTATGGATTCCAAAGAGTGGTAGTGTGGCTAGTGCGGCATGCGATTGCTCACATTTAAGTTAGATCTTCCTACCTCAAGTAAACTAATCTAATCAGTCCTTCACAGAGATCCACAGAGCCTTGCCTCTGCATCTGTCTTGTCAGTTTCCCAATATTAACATCTTTTATTCTGAGATATAGAATTTGTTCTTCATGTTTTCTTTTAACACAGATCAGTCCATCATCCAGCTTCCATAGATACTAATTCTAAAACACATTCTGAATCTATTCTAACCATTCTCCTAGCTATTTACCAGCATTAATGGGGCTAACATTTCTTGCCCTTGAAGTGTTTTGCCTGCTTTTTGTTGTCTCCTCCCAATTTCTCTTCACTTCCCAAAGGTATGGACCTTTAATACAGAAAAATCACACCAAGAAGGATATTGAATCTCACTGTCATTATCATGTCCCAGGTTGTTCTGGTTTCACCCTGTTACTCTGTGCCAGTGGTTCTCAACCTTCCTGATGCTGCGACCTTTAATACAGTTCCTCATGTTGTGCTTACCCCCAATCATAAAATTATTTTTGTTGCTCCTTCATAACTGTAATTTTGCTACTGTTATGAATCCTAATGTAAATATCTGTGTTTTCTGGTGGTCTTAGGTGACCCCTGTGAAGGGATCATTGAACCCCCAAAAGGAATTGTGACCCACAAGTTGAGAACTGTTCTATATTATGAAAGCCTCTATACGTTCTCAGTTGTAATAAGAATAGTATTGTATTGTGTCTTCTTATGTAGTTGCCTGTTTCATAGACCTTAAGTTCTGTGAGGGTAGGTTTACTCCAGAACCCTTGGATTCTAGCCCAGAGTGGACTTCCCAATTATAAAGGAATTTATCATATTTAACATTACCGCAATTCCTTAGCCAAGGCACGTACCAACACTCTTACTAATATACTTTTTTTTTCTCACCTTATGCTAGAATGTTTATGGCTCTAAAGAAAAATTCCCCAAGGAAGAGTTTCTCAACAGGCTTTGTTTTCTAGTGAGATTAGTAAAATCTTATAAATTTCTTCTTGAATTAAAGACACCAACTTGAATTCTCTCTCAATTTCAACTAAAATGCTAGTGGTGAGATGTTCACACATTTCCTTCTGTGTGTATTTGTATACATGTATGTATGGTGATAAACTAATAGCTACTATTAACAATTTGAAAAGATATAACATATGTGAGTTTATGGAGCAGAAGTTTCTTCACAGCTCTATTTCAAACAAAGAGGGTCATTGTCAGTCCGCATGAAATGTTATTTCTGTTGCAAATAATAAAAATGAATGGCATAGAATAGACTCAGTTTCTGTTATTAAAACAGTGAAGATATGCTCGACAGTGGTGGCGCATGCCTTTAATCCCAGCACTCAGGAGCCAGAGGCAGGTAGATCTCTGTGAGTTCAAGGCCAGCCTGGTCTACAAATGCTAGTTCCAAGACAGGCTCCAAAGCTACAGAGAAACCCTGTCTTGAAAAACCAAAAAAAAAAAAAATCAACCCCCCCCCAAAAAAAACAGTGAAGATAAATGCAAGATTCCTTGCAGAAATCAAAAATTTTCATATTTTCATTATGGCTAATGGTAAATTTGGCTTAAAACCTTGTGTTAGAAATGTAAATTTAGAACTGTGGCATAGTATCTCATGGCTTTTTTTCCTCAATATTCAGGAAGCTGGGGCTACAAGTTCAAGACAAGTCCTGGCTGGATAGAAAGTACCAGGTCAGCCCGAGTAATGGTGATACTCTGCATAAAAATTTTCTGAAAAGGAAATACAAGCTTAACCATAGACATGCATGGATTAAAATTATTGGCAAAATAGAACATTTAGGGTTTGCTGGAAAATATTCCCTAGAGAGAGGATGGAAGAAATAAGAAGAAGGTGAAGGGAACAAGAGAAAGTTCTAGTTGATGGATGTTGACACCAAATGAGTACATGGTGGGTCTTTTACATTCTGACTTCTACATGTCAGAAAATTGCCATGATGCAATTCTTTTCACCCAAGAATGTGAGCCTATTCCACCTTGTTTGAAAACCAGAGAGTTTGAGCTTATTTTGCTTGCTCAAAATTGTCGACAAGCATATCTACACACCCTGACCTAGGGTGTGGTTACTTGGTATTTTAGAGGTTAAGATAGCCCATAGGTCTTTTCCACCTTGACCAACGGTCAGAGAATTCAAGCACACTGCTGCTCCTTCTTTTGAAATAAGAGTTTTGGCCTAGGAAGTGGCTGCCTTCAGGATACTTGGTCTAAGGTGTGTTCATTGCCAAAACAACAGAATGCTTAACTAAGGATGTAGTTGCTTGATGTTTCGAGTATGGGAGTAAGTAACTGCTTTGGTCTTCCTTTGTTTCATGTTAAAGCAGTCTTTCGCCTTCTTCCCCCCTCTTTTGTATTGGGGTCTAAAAGTGTGTGGAAATCAAACACTGGCAAACTCAGAACTCGATATGCAGAAGGCCTGAATTGCCCTCCTGATACTATGAAAAGGCTCTGTGTTTCTTTCTTATCTCTGTTCCTGCAACTTAACATTTGTAACTCTCATTCTCCTACCCTGGAACTCACAAACTCCCGGCTAGGATCATGCTAGAAGTTACTCCCCAAGAGGTGGCTCCCGACATTTCATTAACAAAGGAAATGGACATATAAAGATGGAAGCACCCTAACTGCGATCAAACTTATCCATGGGTACCAGGGGGAAAAATGAAATAGTTCAGCCAAAGTTTGATTCAGATTACTTTTGCTTCCTCCATTTCACTTCCATTTGTCGTAAGAGAATTTTGAGGTATCCCAGGCTTTGGGAAGGAGTGGATATAGCTGAGGACAAACTGAATTCAGGATGTAAATGCCTTCATTTACCTTTGCTCACAGATGAAAGATACTAGTTTAAAATTCAAAGCAAGGAAGTACATTTTGACTCCCTCAAAATTGATTCTTTTTTTTTTAACTAAGCCTGTCACATATGTTTTTATTACTTGTTTTATCTAATGAGAGAAAAAATTCCAGGAATGCTACCCATTTCTGATGAGCTATCTTGTGTTATGGTCGAAGACATAGGACAGAGATTGTACTAATACATGAAGTATGCCCTATGATAAATCCTGATGATGTTTGTAGATAATAAGGGCAAACAAGATTTAAAGTGTATGAGGCCAAAATCTAGTTTATAGACAATTTTTCTAGTTATCAGAAATGTAAAAATTTTTTTTACTAAATTTGGTTCATATTGATACCTATTTAAAATCACAATCATCTCCAGTGGAGACATGCTTGACAATGCTACAAGTACATTACTAAATGTATCATATTTTTGCATTTTCATAGAAATCAATAGAAAAGAATCTACCAATATGTTGGTTTTATAGGACACACAACATCTACTACTGCAATTTTGAGTGTGACTGTGTAGCTGCTGAAATAGCTCCAGCTTGAGTGTTAGCCTGGATAATGCACTTTTGCCCTGACATGGTGGGGACTTCATACATACAAAAGATATGTAAAGCGGTGTTTGATGTTCCACAACGACCCAAAGAGCAGAGAACACACACTGGATTGAACTAGCCATAAGTGAAGGTGGCATTCAGACATTAGTAAGGGGATGAAAATGTTGCAATCTAGCAAATACTCCTATGAACTGAAAGATTTTTGGAAGCTGCCTTCAAGAATGTCTTAAAACGTGTAATATGCTCCTTGAGGATAAAATTTAAAATAAAATAAAATCAGATGCGTTTCTAGGTTTGAAACCAAACTTTCTTACTACTTCAAATTTCAGCCCTTTGTGGTTTCAAAGATTTTTTTAAATGTTGTTTTCTTTTAATAGAGTTTCTCCAGAGAACTGAAGCATAGCCAAATCCCTCAACACAGAAAAAAATATCACTTAACAGCAAAAAGCAACTTCATCGTGTTTCACTTCATGGCTTTCACTTCCAAATATGGAATAGAAGTATCTGGAAAGCAAGGTAATATTTAGCATGCTCGGCTTGAGTTGGCCTCCATAATACACATTTCTTAAAGTTCACGTCTGTATTATTTCTCTATCTTACAAACCTTACTGCTTTTGGGGTTTTTTTTTTTTGCTTTCAAGTGAAAATACTATTGTATATTGCTAAGTTTTCTTTCTCTTTTTCCAGGCATTGTTCATCATTTTGGCTAAGAATCTGCTTACCCAGAGCACTCTGGCAGTATATTTTGTTTTCAAAACAAAATTTAAACACATTAACACACAATCAGTGATGTGTATAATATGTATGGGTGAATACAATTACATGACCCATTTATAGCTTCCATAGCTAAAAGCAGGATGCCAGTTGTTTGTAAGTGGTTATGCCTTTGATCAAATTATCTCCACTTGCCATGCCTGTAATAGCATAGAAGTCCTTTCTCTTTTCCAAATTCTCTAGGACACTGTTATATGTAGTTTCACAAAATCAGAGTTGCTAAATCATTTAGGAAACTTCTAATAAATCTTGTTCTTATGATTGCATTTAAATGCAGCTGGATTCAATAGATGAAGGAAGACGTATTTGAAATGCCTAGGGGTACCAACATCTTTGTAAAATAAGCTAAGCAAAGTTAATATATTGTGGAAGAAGCCCACACTGCATTCAGCCTTTCAGGCAACCTGCTCCATTTCTAGCATGACCGTATACTTGAGGCTTTGGAATTCAGTTGCATCCTGTAACCAACAGGAAAAGCAGGAAAAAAGTATATGAAGAATGATGTAGGGGCATGTTAAGAACTATACCTAAGAATACAAGATAGATGTACATCGTGTGGAACAAAATCAGTGATATGGCCTGCTTACATCAAAGAGGAGGCCAAGACATTTCTAGCATTGATCCTACGAGGACAAGAAAACAGCATTTGATGACTACTGTTTCTATTAGCATACATTTGGACATGCTATGGCACCATGAAGGTCTTAATATTCCCAAATATTCTCCATTGACAAGCTGGTTCTTTGATCCAGCTTGAATCAAGGTTGAATGAAAAAAAATCCATTCCTATTAGGTAACATTTTTTTTAAATATTAGGGATCATAGAAACTAGTGTGTGGGTGAATACATCCCATGTTCCTCTTTTTGGGTCTGGCTTACCTCACTCAGGATAATTTTTTCTATTTCC
>NC_022026.1:40242338-40265742 GCF_000317375.1 Microtus ochrogaster | reverse complement strand
AAAAAAAATATCAGTAGTGCCCAGACACCAACTTATGGAACTATGAATTTAGTCTAGGGCTTTTTGATCTGGGAACTACTGACATTTTGGTCATGAAAATTCCTTGGTGAAGGGGCTGTCTGGTGCTTTGCATTATTTTTAATATAATTTTTGAGCTCTACCCACTATATAATCTTCAAGATGTGAGAGCCAAAACTATCTCTAGTCATTACTATCTCCCGTGGGAATCTAAATCACCCTGAGCTGAGAAATCCTGGATGAGTCCTTTAGCAGCAGGCAACACCACCCGCGACAGCAGCTTCTTTGTGAACAATGGACATTCCACAAGGAGTGTGTATGATGTTAGTGGAAGGCCAGATGCTGAGGCTCTCTCTTGGGTACAATATATTTATGGTGGGTGTTTTACTATCAATGCTAGATGGTCTGTCTACCTCACCAAATATCTCTGCAGTTGAGATCTGGTGTATGGACTTAATTTCCCCACAAATTAATAGCTCAGTCTTTTCAACTGCTTCTTATGGAGTACATGGTCATAGAATAAAAAGATCATAGTTAATAATCATTTGTTTATTATTTTTTGGGAACTCTGACCAGCAAGGAAGTATGAGGATTTCTAGAAATCACCAGGGTACAGTGAAAGTTGCCAATAAAAATGTAAAATAATACAGATGTTGTTATGAAGCAGAAACATGTTATGTTTTAAATAAATCAGTATCCTTAACTATTAGCAAGAGAACTCAAGGTTTTTATAAAAGAACAATGGTATTATAATTTTATTATCTTTTTCCTACACATCTGGAATTTTGAAAACTTCTTGAATGAAAAAAAAGCCATTAGATTATTTAGGTTCCCCTTGAGTTCAATAGTAGTTTTGAAAATATATGGAAAAGCTCTGTCTCAATATCTTTTCCTTTTATGGATTTTTCTTAATTATTTGAAATAATTTATCTCAGTTAGTACCTGACAGATTTAGGCAACATCCAGAGAGAGAGAGAGAGAGAGAGAGAGAGAGAGAGAGAGAGAGAAAGAGAGAGAAAGAGTTAGGAACTTTACTTTAAAATCATACATTATTTTTATTATATCACTACAGAAATACTTTAAAATATAGACAAGTATCAAAAAGCACTTGTCATTTTATAATATTGTGATGCATTTTTCTGGGGTCATTTCTTTGGCTGTGTACATGCCTATGTTGCTATCACATTGATACCATATATTAACTAGTTAACAGAAGGGAAAAGAAGCCAGGCAGTGGTGGCGCACGCCTTTAATCCCAGCACTTGGGAGGCGGAGGCAGGCGGATCTCTGTGAGTTCGAGACCAGCCTGGTCTACAAGAGCTAGTTCCAGGACAGGCTCCAAAAACCACAGAGAAACCCTGTCACCCTGTCTCTAAAAAACCATAAAAAAAAAAAGGGAGAAAAGTTTTGGGTTTTTCTTTTTGTTTTTTTCCATTTTTAAAAAGAGCCCTATCCATGTAAATATCACTCTTTCCACATGTATTAACTTCTATCTAAAATACAATATTCATATTAGTCTTTTGGCACCTTTTGAGGTGATTTTCTGCAGAGAGGTTATTGTTTCATGTTTTCTTAGCTTGTGCTATTTGAACATGTATGTGACTAACCTATTCATGAATTAAGAGTGTCTTCTGACCTCCTATCCCACTTGGCTTGTAATTTTCAGGAGATATATTTGTTCCAGGCTTGAGGTCTTGGTGGTAAGGAACAGGCAGGATGAATGGCACAGACATATATGTCCACGAGGGGCTGAATTTATAGCACATAGCACCTGTGTGATGGTGAGTGGCAAGATAATATCAGAAAAAACTTATGTTTGGGAACCTGGGGCATCTTATGTGAGATAAATTGGGCTGGAATTTTGGGGTTAAGTCAGACAACAAAAGGGAAGCCTGATGTGTCACTTCCTGGGGAAGTGGGAGTAAGTGTGTATACGGAGTTTATAAATTTGAAACATGCTAGAGAAGTTGATCAAGTTTGAAGCAGAAAATTGAAGCAAGAGTAGTAAAATGACAAACTATAAATGCGTGAATAATAAGAAGTTAGGGCTCAAAATTATGCTGAAAAATTTGCTCTCATTTAGAAGCTTGAGGAGGGAAGGAGTAATAAAACAGAAATGAACCAACAGGAAGTAAAAAACAGTCCTACACCCAGGGCTATTACATAGAGAAACCCTGTCTCGAAAACCAACCAACCAAAGAGACAAACAAAACCTGCCCTGCAAGACTTCTGGAAGGAAAAATTGGTCCATTCTCAGCTCACCCTGACCTAGCTGAGAAGGGAAGGATAGATACAAAAGTATCGTGGCCAGGTATATTTTTTTTTCTGTTGACCTTTAACCACATGTCAGTTATTTGAGTAGATATAAAGTGAGAATTTGTGAGCTTAAAGGAGAACTTAAAATTTAAGAAGAAGAGAAGCTGATTATTCCAAATTTACATGCTCCTACGATTCTTGCTTTTGTCATTCTAACTTTTGCCTCCAGAGTATTTACCTATACTTCTCCCTGAATATAACAAATTTAATATGACAAAATTTATCCTTCCTAGTGTGCCTCTGAGATCCACATCTGTAGCTCTCTGAGTTACATGGTTCATTTCAGCGGAGTCAACTGTTTCAGTTTGCAGCTCATACCCATGACACATAGCCATCTGCCACTGACTTTTCGATCAAGGGAGGGAGAGACAAACCAAACTTGTGTAATCATTTAACATCCATAGCAAAGCCAGTCTCCCTTTTGCTCACCTTACACTATAGCAAATATTAAAACCACCAAATTAAGCTTATCAGATGCCCTGGATTCCAAAATAAAATCAGACATTTGGGGGAAACCACACAGCATGCACCTGCTTCATTCTTTTGCAAGATTCAAAGCATACTTTAAACAAGCCACCTTCTTTAGGAAGTCTTATTTATATGTTAGTTTCTCTATTAGAAATAAGAGCATGAACTTGTATTCAGCTGTGAAAAGCCAAGTAACTTGGACACACAAAGCTTAATTTGTACCCTTAAAGCTCCAATTTCATGGATGATAATATTTTTCACTGTTTCATCATAGAACCTTGACAGATTTTCTTTCTCTTCAAATTTTTATTTGTAATAATGAATCATTGACTTTGTGATATTTTCCATGGTACATGCATACAATTGAGCAAACAAGTAAATATATAATATTCAATTAATTTTATATGAGCTAACTGTCTAAGAATGAAAAATTCCACCTGTTATCTATTCATATTTCATGCTAATAACTAAGAATGAGTCCTGCTTTCCTAATGCAACTCATGATGAGCAGAACAGGGCCACCATGAACTTTCCTTCAGTAGCACGTCTCTAATGTTCATCAATATTTTATATAAAGTCAGTTTGTGGAGTTAAATTTCCAAAACCAGCTTGTGAGATCTGGCAGATACTATGTACTTAACATTTTATGTATAAAAGTTGAAAATGCATAATCCAAACACATCATAAATTATTTATATGTAAGCTAATTTTGTTTTTTACTTTTAGTTGAAGCTTGTTCTCATCTCCAGAGAGAAAAGATAATATTGGATCAGGTAAGTTTCATGTATAATTATGTGAAATAGCGACTTGTTTCTAGCCTACGATGTAGAATTGTTTCCATAAAGTACCCCTGTACAATAGTTTGTCTTATTGCTGGATCTGGGTATTCTGAAGTACAAAGTTGAAGACGTCAAGCCTAGGAAAGATGCAGGTTTGGTTCTAGACACTGATTATACCTGCGGAGATGTCGTCTGGTTCCTGAGTCAGAGTGATAGGCACAGAAATGATCATCTTTATGGTTATAGATGATGAGCCCTTATAGAAGAATTCCTCCCTAACACTAGTTGTGGATCTGTGGGAAATGACATCCATTTCTCAGGCACAATGTTAGCAAGAGCCAGTGGGGGAGGTGTTAGTACCAGCTACATGTGTAGCATTGGAAGGTTCCCAATGGTGCTCGTGGAGATCTTTTACTGTAAGGATGACTTCCACAATGGAAATTGTGAGGTTCGTTGAGTAGCATTGTTTTTTCGCGGTTGTAGGATTTGGAGTATTATACTCGTTCTTTCTGAGTAAGTGGAAAATCCGATGATAACTCCCAGTACAAAAGGCTGGGAAAGAATGACACATACAACTTGTAGGCTACTAGTCTTTGGTGCTACAGTTCCATGATTCTAAAAACTTCATTTCCATGCTTGTGATTTAGTTTCTCAAAAGTCAGAAGAACATAGACTTTGGAGTCAGACTACCTAAATTCACCTCTGAGTCCTTGACCTCTTTGTAGTTTTTTGATTATCGTATTATTTCTGTATTTATCTATAATATTTATAATAAATTACTTGATAATAGTATTTACATCAGTAGTTCCTAATGAGTACAAAATGAGTTAATGTTTGTTTTACATAAAGTAAGAGTTCTCTATTATTCAAATTAAAAACAGAACTATACAGTTTTGATAATTGATAATTTTCATAATTGAATCATTTGTATTAGTCTCACATAGGACTGTTGTGACAAATGCAAATTCTAAGACAGATATGATAATAAAAATATTGCTGAGGTTGAAGCCAGCCTGAGCTATGCAGATCAGCCTGGGCTACCAAATGAGATCTTCTTTCAACTCCCCAAAGATATATATTACAAGACAATGCCCCCGACCTTTCATGTAGTAAAAGGAGCCCTAGGAATTGCTTTTTCTAATAAATCTTTTAGGAAATTTCATTACGCAAAAGTCAGATTCTAGAATTAAATATGCCATATTTCTGATTCTCAATAGATGTGAGGCCATCACTAAGTTATTTTCTTAAGGGAAAAACCTTTCAATTGATTGTACAAATTTTGTTCACTTAGTTCAAATCCTCTTCGAAATAGGCAAAGCTCTAAGTCACCCTTTCACGCAACATTTACTTCCACCTCTTTCTTTCAACCTCAGATGTGAATTATCACCCATGAAGTTTGTAAACTCCTCTTACATTACTAAAAGTAACCTAGAATTTGACTTGGGTCATCAAATGTCCATTGCATAATATTTAATAAAACTGCACTTATTCTCTGTGTCAGTAGTCTCTAAGCAGACTTCCAAATCTCTGAAGGAAAAATATGACAAGCAGTTACTAAATGTTTATGAGCATGATTTTAAAAATCAAAATGCTTCCATAAATATATAGGTCAACATAGCTGAGAGGCAAGAAATGGTTCATCCTAATAATGTGGCCTGCGTTTAGTTATAAACAAAGAATGAACTTGTCTTCTATAAACTACTTTCACAGAGAAATAATGCTAAATAATTTATTTGAAGAGAAAGCAAATTAATATCCTGTCCTGTCACTCATAGGTTTATGGATTGCCTCATTTTGGTTTGTTTGTATGTTTGCCACAGGCGAGGTTACTGATGTACTTTTAGTAGATAATATGTTAGTGAAAATGTATTTGCACCAAATATTCTTTTTATTTTAGTGGTGATGGGAAGATAGGGTCTAGTTGAACTTGTTGGTGCTTGTCTAGACTTGGGGATTTTATCTATTACCTTAAAGCAAATCAGAGTGAATTAATAAATCAATGGTTACATTAGCACTTGTCTCTCAACTATGAAACACTATCCTGACCAAGAGCTTAGTTGTATCTTCTTCTTCTCCTCCTCTTCCACTGTTGTCCTGGAGTTTGATTTTACAGATGAATAATAGAAAATTCCTTCTCTTCCCCTTTCCTCCTCCTCTTCTTCATGCTCCTCCTTAGCCTCATCCTCTGTTATTATTATTGTTGTAATTGTGTGGGGAGGGTGCACATGTGGAGGTCACAGAGCAATTTGTTCAATTTAGAGGTGTTGATTCTCCTTTCACCATGGTACCTTGGGATTGAATTCAAGCCACTGGCTTTGTGTATCAAGTATTTTTACTCACTGAGTCTTCTCAACAGTCTTTTCTCTTCTTTTCAATGTAGAAAAACAAGTGCGGTCAATTACAGTTTCAAAAACTTGCCACAGCAATTTATCCAGTCCCACGAGTTCTACCAGAACCACACCACACTCCCACCAAGAGACAGAAGCCATGAACCTCCCTTGAACCTCAGTGGTACTTTGAGACTCATTCAACAAATAGAATGCAGTCTAAAATGATTGTCCTCTGCTTGGGGAACATTCATTACTAAGAACTAGGACGCCTCAGCTACACGAAGAGATCAGATATACTGTGACAGAGACTCCTAGCTGACTGACAGCCAGCTTCAGCTATCAATATTACTACAGAGCTAGAGTTTGAATAATTCCATATTCTAGTATTCCAGTTGCCCCGGCTAGTTTTATGTCAACTTGACACAAGCTAAAGTCATCTGAAAGGAGGAACCTCAATTGAGAAAATGCTTCCCTAAGATCCAGCTGTGCGGCATTTCTTTAATTAATGACTGATGTGAGACGGAACAGCCCATTGTGAATGGTGCCACCCCTGAGCTTATGATCCTGGGTTATTTAAGAAAACAGGCCGAGCAAGCCATGAGAAGCAAGCCAGTAAGCAGCACCCTTCCATGGTCTCTGCATCAGCTCCTGCCTCCAGTTTCCTGCCCTGTTTTGATTCCTGTCTTGACTTCCATCAATGACGAACAGTGCTGTAGAAGTATCAACCAAATAAACCCTTTTCTCCCCAAGTTTCTTTGGTCATGGTGTTTCATCACAGCAATAGTAACCCTAAGACTCCAATCCTTAGCCTTGGAGCTGAGTAAAATAGGGATTGTCATTGCCAAATGTGCAAATTTAACTCTTGTCGGATTATAGGAATCAATGACCCTTAGACTTTTTTCTGATTAACCTATAAGCATATATTCAAAGTAGTTAACCATTTATTCTATTATTATTTATTGATGAGCTAATTAGCATATCAGTCAAATTTTTGAAGATTATTTTATTTTGTTGTTTTTAATTTTTTATTGATTTTATTGAGCTCTTCATTTTTCTTTGCTCCCCTCCCCTTCAACCCTCTCCTAAGGCTCCCATGCTCACAATTTACTCAGGAGATCTAATCTTTTTCTACTACTCATGTAGATTATTAAATCTATGTATGTCTCTCTTAGGGTCCTTAGTGTTATCTAGGTTTTCTGGGATTGTGATTTGTGGGTTAGCTTTCTTTGCTATATGTTTAAAAAACACTTATGAGTGAGTGCATGTGATAATTGTCTTTCTGGGTCTGGGTTACCTCACTCAAAATAGTGTTTTCTAGCTCCATCCATTTGCCTGCAAAATTCAAGATGTTGTTATTTTTTTCCTGCTGTGTAGTACTCCATTGTGTAAATGTACCACATTTTCCTTATCCATTCTTCAGTCGAGGGTTATTTATGTTGTTTCCAGGTTCTGGCTATGACAAACAAAGCTGCTATGAACATAGTTGAGCACAGGTCATTGTGGCACAATTGAGCATCCGTTGGATATATACCCAAAAGTGCAGGGATGGTTCAACATACAAAAATCTGTCAACATAATCCACCATATAGACAAACTGAAAAAAAGCCCCACATGATCTTCTCATTAGATGCCAAAAAAGCATTCGATAAAATACAACATCCCTTCATGATAAAGGTCTTGGAGAGAGCAGGGATACAAGGAACATACCTAAATATATTAAAGGCAATATACAAGAAGCCAATAGCCAACATCAAACTAAATGGAGAGAAACTCCCAGCAATCCCACTGAAATCAGGAATAAAACAAGGTTGTCCACTCTCTCTATATCTATTCAACATAGTTCTTGAAGTCCTAGCTAGAGCAATAAGACACCAAAAGGGGATAGATAGATTATGAGTCCTGAATAAATTGACTTTATGTTTCTTCAGGGGTAGATTTGAAGAATAATGAATAAAAACTCAGAGAGGTAAATTGGTGTTCAATCTGAATATCCTAAAAACAAAACAGCCAGCCACTGGCTCTTACTTTGACCTTAGTGTGAAATGGTGATCCTGCCTCCAGGAATCCGAGAATGAGACTAAGAGCTGTCTCCTCCCATTTTATAATTCTCTCTAGGGCTAGAATTAAAGGTGTGCACCACTGGGGTTAAAGGCATACACCACTACTGCCTGGTTTCTATGGCAAACTAGTGTGGCTACTATGAGTAAAGGTGTGTGTCATTATGTCTACTGGGATTAAATGTGTGTGTCATCATACCTACTGGAATTAAAGGTGTATGTCATTGCTGCCTGGTCTGTAAGGCTGGCCAGTGTGGCTGTTTTACTCTCCCGATCCTCAGGCAAGCTTTATTTATTAAAATACAATTGAAATGCCACTACATAGATTATCTTTTTTGGGGGCTGACCTAATCAAATCAATCTTTTTTTAAATAAAGGATAGTAAGAGAAGAAGTTGTGAGTATGAACGATATCATCCTCTTCACCTTCAAGAAGCAGACAGCCACTTATGTGGCTAGGAGTATGGGTCACGGAATAGGGGATGTTGGTCTATAGACCTGAGTTACACAATCACAACTGAAGGGACTGAATTCCTCCAAGAACCTGTGAACTTGGCAGAAGACACAGTACTTGAGATGAGAACTGCCTGAATTCCTTTCTGAAGAAAATTGTGAGGTAATCAATGTGTGCTGTTTTATGGCCCTAAATTGTGATAGCAGATTGCTAATATAGGTGTGGGTGGCTACCGGGCCAGATTGTAGCAGCCCAGGAGACTCTGAAGGAATTTATTCAGAGTTATAAAATTGTCCTAATGTCTTGAGAAATGCACACAACTTGAAGATAATTGGGAAATCGGTTAGCTTAGCAAGAATACCAAAGCCAAACAAATACAAGACCATGGCTAACTTTAAGAAAAACAAAATTCTGCATTTCCAGGAACAGGATTTACTGTCATTATAATGTGAAAACCAAATGACAGACAAAGCAAAATTACATAATGAATACAGTGGGAGGATGGAGATGGTAGGTGTGCATTAGGGCAGAGAAATTGAGAGAACATCTTCATCTTTATACTCAGAAGGATGGATAATGACTTGTATGGAAAGATTCAGAGCAAGTGATATATTTCTGTCATTGCACCTCTGGGGAGGGAACTGTTCAAATTAGGGAAGCAGGTAGCCTTCATTTCTTATTAAGAGCTTATAATACTTGACTCTTTAAGATATATGAATGTAAGGGCTGGCAAGATCAATCAGTGGGTGAAGGCAATTTCCATGCAAGCATGGTAAGCTGAGTTTGACCCCAAGGACACATGAGAAGGTCAAGGGAGATAACTGATTTCACAAAATTTTCTCTGAACTCCACACAAGTACCATGGCCCACACACACAATTACGCGCATGCTCTCTCTCTCTCTCTCCTTCCCTTCCCTTCCTCCATCTTTTCCTCCCCATCTCTCTTTCCTTCTCTGTGTCTCTCTTTCTTACACACACAGACCAATACTAATAATATACCTCATGAACCTGTAAGTAATGAAAATGAGTTGAAAGAATTCAAAGTTCAATAGATTAATTATATTTAAATTAAATATACTGAAGATTAATTCTTCAGATGACATTTTCATTTATTCATATTTCAAGTTCTTTTTCATTATTCACTGTTTATAAATGAACAAGATCATTTAACTTATTAAGATTTAACTTATTAAGATTTATTTAACTTATTCCATGTATGAACATATGACACAAAGGAAGAGAATTTCCTTTCTTAGTCCAAGTCACTTTAAAAATATGCTTTAGGGAAAAAATGACCTTTAGGAAATATCCTTATCAAACAAACAAGTACTGCTATTTCTAAGTTTTTAGCATGCTCTAAAGTTAGTGTATGGTTTCTGCTTGCCCAAGTCCATGAGAATGGTTAAAACAGTTTTGCCATATTAGCAACTCTCAGCAAAAGACTGAAACATTGAGTGTTTTTTTTTTTAACAGCCAACTTCTCATTTGGAGTAACTGGCATCTAAAGTGAATTTTATCATACATTCTTATCCTCAGATGTTGTCCTTCAAGTAGAATTTTGTCTTATGACTATATTCATTATTTTAATATTTATTTATCATTTTGAGAATTTCATACATGAATACTTTTTTTACATCATTTACACCCCACACTCTCCCTTTCCAACTCCTGTGATGCCCCACTCCCTTTCAAATTCATAACTCCTTCTTTAATTACTGTTGTTATACAAACACATGCACACACACAAATTCAACCTGCTGAGTTCATTTATAGTTGTTTTTATGTATACGATCTTAGGGCTGACAGTTTGGAATTGGATAACCTAACAGGGGTCTAGTCCCTGGAGAAGACTTGTTCTCCATCTCTCCTTAGTCATTAATCATCTATAGCTTTCCACCGGGGGGGGGGCATGAGTGCAGCTCCCTGTCATATATAGAAGATACTATCCTCATAGCAGATGTCTTGATCCTCTGACTCTTATAATTTTACGACCCCTCTTCTGAGATGTTTCCTGAGTCTTAGGTGTAGATGTTGTAGTTTAAACATATCAATTTGCCTTATGGTTAGTTACGTGCATTTTGACCAGTTGTGGATATCTACAATGGTCTCTGTCCTGTTTTAAAAACAAGCTTCTTTGATAAGGTTAATATTGGGTGTTTTTTTTTTGACAATTATCCATCTTATTGTTTGAAGTAGAGCTCTCCCTGAATCTGAAGCTAACCAATTCTGCTAGGCTGGTTGGACAGTGAGTTCCAGGAATCTACCTGCCTCTGTGCCCAGGATTATAGAGATTTGCAACTATGGTTGCTTTTTATGTGAGTACTGGGCAACTGAACTCACCAGTCCCCATCTTTGCTATGTAGTTCTTGTTCAAAGCTTTTTAAAGTAGAGATACTTTTGGTTTTGGATGTCCAAAAAGTGAATTATTAACGTTATATTGTAATATAACGCTTATCAATGGCTTAGGAAACAAATGTCAAGTAAAGAATAACTAGCCATAGTGAGTGGTCAGGGGTTAGGAGTGCTTGCTGTCACACACAAGATCTTCACAGCTTTGAACAGGACAAAATCACAACATTGAGAGTGGGAAGTGGTCATGGAATCCCACTCTGAAACAAAAGCTTTCTGCATTTGATACCTTCTGGTCAAGAGAAAATCAACATTTTCAGTGGAGTCTGGGTATAAACACCACATCTAGGACAGGTCTTCTTCCCAGGAGTAGTTGGCCAACACAAAAGAAGCTATGTTCTTCTGTTTGTTTTTGTTTAGTTCGGGAGCTTTTGTTTCAGCTTTTTTTTTTGTCTTACTGGGATTTATTTGTTTTGATTTTCTTTTTTGTTTTCATCTTGAAATAGAGATAGAAGGAGAAGGAGAGAAAGAAAGAAAGACAAGAAAAGCAGAGAGGGGAATATCGATGAGAGAGAGCATAAATTTGGGTGGGTAGTGAAATGGGGAGCATCTGGGATGAGGTGGGGACAGGAAAAGCATGATCAAGGTATATTGCATAAAAATTTAATTAAAAACAAAAAGAAGCACTTGCTCTTCTAGCAGAGGACTGGAGTTCAGTTTTTAGTATCAAAAGTCACCCAACTCACAACCACCTGTAATTCCATCTCCAGGAGATCCAACTAGACTCAACTCCCTTCCGGACTCAAGAGGTATGAACACACACAGATACACACACGGATACCTACCAACACACACACAGATACAGACACACGCACATACACACATAAACACACCAAAAAAGTGCATGCATGCACACATAAAGAAAACATAAATCTTTCTTTTAAAGTAAATAATAAAATTCTATAGCAACATATTAGCCTTTTGTTTTGAATTGTTTTATTCCATTGTAATCCCATGAAGACACATGACTAAAGGATGTTCAGGTTATGGAATTTTCATTGATTTCCCTAGGATAGTTTCTTTATTCCTTAACCAATGAAAATTAAAAGTAAACACCATACCACCACAATATCTGTGCAAAGCCTAAACTTCAGAACAGTTGTCAGGAAGTTCCAAAAGCTCTACAGCCTAATGATGTGGGCTGTGGCTTGAATATACTTTTTTCTATTGCCTTTTTCATTATTGAATTTATACCTTCAAGGCAATTCTGTTTATGTTTTAAAAAAAAACCTGTATCACATTTTCCCAAAAATATGTAGTGTGGCTATGTTCTTCCTGCTTCTAAGATCCTTAATGAGACATCTCCTGACTTTGTGTTTCTCACCCCTCAATCAATTTCCATTGAAATACACCATACAAAATATCTGCCTGAAAGAGGAAAAGAAAAAGATTCAAATGTACATGAATATATGGCACCTGTAGAAAACAGTTCAATATTTCCAGGTCTGTTGTTTGAATAACTATGCTTTTTAGGGAAGTGAGTTTGTGCCTGTAAGTTTGATGAGAGTAGAGAAGGATAAAACTTTAGCATATATAAAAACTGAGCTATGGTCACCTCATTTATCATTCAGCCACAGAATAAAAACTTGGCTCTTTGTTCACTTACAACTCAATTGTTTGCAGCAAGCATGTGCATATGTTCAAAGAACTCTTTTTTTCTGAGAGATCAATGTGACACCTTCACTTTTTATAATTCAGAAAGCAATTTCTACAATGTGAAGACGTAATTTAACTAAATAAATAATGAGGATCTAGAAAGGGTTTGAAAACTGAGGGAGATCAGCAATCCCCATAAACTGCATTTAATATAAAATCAGTTCTAATATAGTATAAAGTAAAATTGATATTAATATAATTAGTTAATATCATCATTGACAACATATTTTCCCATAAGTATAGGAAACTGATTTATGTCTAAGAGAAAGGGCTTTCTCTCATTTTTAACTTAGTTCTTACCCTCCCCTGCCATCTTTGCTCCCATTTTCTTCTTTCTCTCTTTCTTATACATTATGAAAATGGGCAGAAGTGGTTAGAAGTGATTGTCTGAGCTGCATTGCTTTGCTACCCTTTTTCCATTCTTCCCTAGTGTATCTGCTCTAGAAATTTACAGATTAACATCATTTTGAACCTCAACATCCAGTTGCCTTTGCAACTGTATATTCTTAAATGCACAGCTGGCCAAAAGAGGGGCTCTCAGCCCATTGATTCACAGATGTAATCATTTGATCAATTGAGCTTCTTTGTTTGCTCATGGGCATATGTATGATTATAGAGGTGGAATTGAAGTGTTTGTGCAGACCAGAAAAGGATTCTACCACTTAGCTATGCTCCACTATCTCCTGATCATTTAACCTACTATTCAAGTATTTATTATATATCACATGTACCTGTAATATTTATTTCAATATCTGTGGAGAATGGCATTTACCATTTCACTCTGCTCTGAAACTTCTCAGGGGAATTCAAAGTTTCTTCCACAGACTAGCCTGGCTACCAGACTCCTCATTTTAATAATCTTCCACTGTCAATTTCATTCCCATAGATTTAGGAGACTATCAAATGTTTTCATCAGTTTTTCAACATTTGAATGTTATCTTTTCACATGACTCTAAAGAAAAGGCAACTCTGTGATGTGTTTATATTTCTGTGGTTCTGTTTCAGTTCCCTGAACTTACAATTGTCTACTCTACTGTTGGCAGTTCAATGAATAAAACTTCTGTTTTAAGTAATGCCTTCAAGGGGTTGGAGAGATGGCTCAGTGGTTAAGAGCATTGCCTGCTATTCCAAAGGTCTTGAGTTCAATTCCTGGCAACCACATGGTGGCTCACAACCATCTGTAATGAGGTCTGGTGCCCTCTTCTGGCCTGCAGACAGACTATTATATACATAATAAATAAATAAACAAATAAATAAATATTTTTTAAAAAAGTAATGTCTTCAACTTTCTTTAATAGAGAGGTGGTCTAAGAATCTAGTGAATCTAGTGTACTCTGACCACTTAAGAATCATTTCCACTTATTTCTCTTATAAGGTTAATCTCTTATTCCTAGATGGAATTCACCTATTTACCCTCAAATTTCTGGATGTGCACTGGTAATAGACAGTGTGCTTGTTGAATCCCAACTTATTGAACTATCTAATAATCTTCTTAGTTGGTTCATATATAAAGGACACCAATTCCAGTTTTCTCCGGTTATATTCTCAGTGCTTAATATTGGTGCTATAATAGATGTTCAACAAATCCTTTTTCGTGGATATAGTTGCTATTTCAAATAAATTTCATGCCTTAACATTAAATTCAATGTTTTAAATAATTTTATTCTTTAAAAATTTCATACAATGTATTCTTATCATATTTACCCCCAGCTACTCCCTTTTACTCTTCCCAGATCCACACCGACTATCTACCCCCACAACTCATGTCCTCTTTTTACAAATTCTTTAATAACTCATTGACTTTAATTTGCGCTGTCCATGCATTTCTGTATGTATGGCCCTCCACCAGAGCATGATCAATCTACCAGGAAACACACCCTTCAAGAAAACTGGCTCTCCTCCTAGAAACTATCAATTTCCATTATCTCCTCTGTTATTCCTGTGAGCTCACGGCTCCTTTCCCACTTCATGCTACACTGTTTACTGGCTTGATCTTGCATAGTCCTTGTGCAAACAACCATAGTTTCTGTGAATTCATGAGCACAGAAATTCTGTCATATCTAGAAGACACCATTTCCCTCTGGTTCCCCTTGGTCTTTGGCTTTTAAAATTTTTCCACTCCCTTTTCCTCAATTGTCCCAGAGCTTGGGGAACAGGTGTGATACAGATTTCTCATTAGTGGCTGAACACTAATTTTCTATACTTTGACCAGTTGTTACATTAATTACCATTCATGCACAAAGGAACTGATCTAATGAGATCTAAGAACTACACCAAACTATGAGTAAAGAGATATAAATTTTTAGGGCAGTTTAACATTGTACCTGTATAGAAGAATAATAGTATCTTTGACCCTGGGACCCATGAAATCTACAACCATAGATTCTTGACCATATTTAAGTACTAGGCATAAGATTCCACTTGTGGAGTGGGGCTTCAATATAATCAGAAAGTGATTTATTACTGCTATAGCTTTCATACCACTATCGTACACAAAGGCATAGCTTGCTATATGGACATTATTATAGTCCAAGTAGTTCACAGCTCAAAAAGAGTGTTGATGATTCCTCACCCTGCTGATAATACGTGAGCTAGAGAGTAGATCGGAATCTTCCTATTCAGTATCAACTTTTTCTATGAAAAACTGACTGCATCTAGTTCTTATTGGATCACAAGGGTTCTATGAAATTAGCAATATTGTTATTTTATCTTATATATTGTGCAAGGTATTTTATAAATTGAAACAAATTGCTAAAGTTGATAATAAAGACAGAGGAGGGGAGGGAAAGAGAAAAGGAAGATATAGAATGAGGTGAATGTTGGATGAACGTATGAACAAGAGACATCTCATTAGCATATTGAAGGGAAATAGAGATTGGAATGATGCATATCAGAACTTGACCCTCCGATTATATGCCAAAGCTGCAAGGATTAGCCCATTAGTCATTTGAGGATGAAAAGTATGTAAATTACTATTTTTAAATGAACATATAAACGTTGCAAAATTTTATAAGTGCTTGAACTTCAACTTGACATTTGGAAGCACAGATATTTCTAAAATGCTCTTTCCTTTAATTAATGGATATCCTCATTTAAATGCTGTCATGACATGCAGTAAAAATAGTAGTTTAGCTAAATAAACAACCGCCTTTTGTGTAGCTTTTCAGATTTTAATTAATGATTCCTTATAGCTTGTCCTCAGTGAAATTAAGTAAAGAACTAACCTGAGAGCACCAATGACTGCTAGTTCATCCTTCCTCACTAGCCAAGTCTTCCATGAAATCAAACCGAGGCTTTCATAAATGGAAACTAAGTGGTTTCGACTGTAATGCAACACGCTCCATATGTTTAAAGTGGCTCTGCATACTACCTGCAACGTTAAAATTACCATTGCAAGAATTTTAAACTGGATTCTTTGTTGCTCTTTAATGAGAAACTCATGAATATAGTAAGTGCCTTAGCCTGGGGAAGTTCATATGACTTTCCTTAAGTTATAGAAGGTTCATTACTTGAGAGGAAATGAACGATCTAGGTTCGGCATCAAGTTTTTTATTTTCTTTTAATTGTTTCATTCTTTAAAATGTGGAAGGAAGAGTAGATGAAAATATGAAAATTAACTTATTCTACCTTCTTATCTGTAATCAGTTTGTAGCTAAAATGAATCTTTCTCAAGCCAGTATTTCCTAATGAACTTGACATTTTCCATGTTATTCCTTCTCTGCTTCACCCTCATTCACTGTTCTTTCTCTCAGACTATATGGACACAGACTACTGAGGAGACCGTGGGGAACAGGGCTCACTACTGAGGCTCCATGTAAGTTGTCCTCCTCATAGAATTAAAGAATCTACCTCTATTATTTTCTAAGCCCCAGTTATTTAATCTGGAGCTCTTTGGACTAGAGCTGGCATGTCACAAAAATTGGACAATAGTAAAATAATTCTTATTGTACAACAATGCCACTTTTTTACTTTTCACTTCTAAGTGCACACCTTTTTATGTTAGACCATTTTTTATTACTTTATAAATAATACCAATCAAAATTTCCACTTCCTTTCCTCCTCCCACTTGAATCTCATCCCCCACCCCCTCCCCCACCCCTCTCCAGTCCTAAGAGCTGGCAAGGTACCCTGCCCTGTGGGAAGTCCAAGGCCCTCCCCCTTCCATCTAGGCTTAGGAAGGTGTGCATCCAAATAGATTAGGATCCCAAAAAGCCAGTACATGCAGTAGAGACAAATCCCAGTGCCATTATCATTGGCCCCTCAGTCTGCCCCAGTTGTCAGCTACATTCAGAGGGTCCAGTTTTATCCCATGCTTGTTCAGTCCAAGTCCAGCTGGAGTTGGTGAGCTCCCATTAGATCAGGCACACTGTCTCAGTGGGTGGACCAACCCTTCATGGTCCTGATTTCCTTGCTCATATTTTCCCTCCTGCTCTTCAACTGGACCTTTGGAGCTCAGTCCAGTGTTCCAATGTGTGTCTCTTTCTCGATCTCCATCTGTCACTGGACAGAGGTTCTATGGTGAAATTCAAGATAATCATCAGTCTGACTATGGGACAAAGCCAGTTCAGGCACTGTCTCCTCCACTGCCCAGGGTCCTACCTCGGGTCATCCTCGTGGACTTCTGGGAACCCCTCCAGAGCCAAGCCTCTTGCCAACTCCCAAATGGCTCCCTCAATTAAGATATCTCCTTCCCTGCTCTCATATCCACCCTTCCTCCATCTCAACCATCTCACTCTCCTAAGCTCTTCCCCAACTCTCTCCTTCTCCCCTCCCTCTCTTCCTCTCCCCTTCCCCCCACCTTCATGCTCCCAACTTTTGCCTGGTGATCTTGTCTGCTTCCAATTTCCAGGAGGATCTATATATGTTTTTCTTTGTGTTCACCTTATTACTTAGCTTCTCTAGGATCACGAACTACAGGCTCAGTTCACGTATAACCCCAGTAGCACAAACAATAAGAGCAACAATGAATAATTGGGAGGGACCTCCTGAAACTGAGAAGCTTCTGTAAAGCAAAGCACACAGTCATTAAGACACAAAGGAAACCTACTGACTATGAGAAGATCTTCACCAACTCCACATCAGACAAAGCTCTGATCTCCAAAATATGTAAAGAACTCAAGAAACTAGACATTAAAATTCTAAATAACCCAATTAAAAAATGGGGTACTGAACTGAACAGAGAATTCTCAACAGAAGAAGTTCAAATGGCCAAAAGATACTTAAGAACATGTTCAACTTCCTTAGCTGTCAGGGAAATGCAAATCAAAACAACTTTGAGATACCATCTTACACCTGTCAGAATGGCTAAAATAAAAAACACCAATGATAACCTATGCTGGAGAGGATGTGAAGTAAGGGGTACACTCATCCATTGCTGGTGGGAATGCAAACTTGTGCAACCACTTTGGAAATCAGCGTGGCGGTTTCTCAGAAAACTGGGAGTCAACCTACCTCAGGATCCAGCAATACCACTCTTGGGAATATACCCAAAAGATGCCCAATCATACTACAAAAGCATTTGTTCAACTATGTTCATAGCAGCATTATTTGTAATAGCCAGAACCTGGAAACAACCTAGATGTCCCTCAATGGAAGAATGGATAAAGAAAGTGTGGTACATCTACACATTAGAGTATTACTCAGCGGTAGAAAACAATGACATCTTGAATTTTGCATGCAAATAATGGATGGAAGTAGAAAACACTATCCTGAGTGAGGTAACCCAGACCCAAAAATATGAATATGGTATGTACTCACTCATTAATGGATTCTAGCCATAAACAAGAATGCCAAATTTTATCTCAAAATCAAATGTATAATTATTCTGATGTGTTTCTGGCACCACGCATCCCTGTTGCATTGCACAAAACTACTGCATTCTTAGTTCTGGACACACAAGAAAGACACACATGGAATGCACATGTCTGGTATGAACCGTTCTAGCTGTCATCTTGAGACCTTGGAGGCAGCAGGCCTTCCTATTTGTGAGGGGTTATCTAGATTAAGGTTAGAGTCTGAGGGAGAGATTGTCTTTATCATGTTAATTGATGTGGGAAGGCCCATCTTAAATGTGGATGGGGCCATTCTCTGAGCTGGGGGTCCTGGATTGTGTAAAAGGAGCAAAAGCAAGCCAATTACTATCTTGCATGCATTAATTTCTTTGTGGACCTCATATGACCACCAAGTTCCTGATGCCTCAGCTTTCTTGTCTTGATGGACTGGAACTATGAGCTTGAATATATCCATTCTCCTTAGTTGGTATTGTGGGTATTTTATTACAGCAACAGAAAAGAAACTAAGAGATTATCGAAACACACAGCTGGAATGAATGCTTTGTAAAATTCTAGGGCTTAGATCTAAAGTTAGAGTACATTATAAATTGCATTGTTTTTATTGTGTATACAATAATTTTTGTGCTTATGAAAGCATAGTGGTTTTATTATTAAGTGTAAATTTTAATATTTGAATATCTTTATTTCTCTGCATGTAAATATCAAATTGATATATCTTTGGGTTGAATTGTATTGGAATCTTTTATTTTAAAGCTTGCTAACTTCTTTTACATGTAAAATAATACATTTATTTATTTTTGTGTGTCTGGGTTGGATCTGTGTGCATGTTTTGAGATTAGAAGATGCCTTGTGGGAATTAGTTCTCTCTTTCTACCATTTGGGTCCTAGGAATTGAGCTCAGGGTATCAAGATTATCAATCAGCACTCATACTATGTGAGTCATTTTGCCAGCCCACTAGCAGAAAATCTTTCTTAAAAACCCTATTCTGAGTCGCTAGCAAAGACAGATGCTAAATATTTTGAACTGGCTCTGGATGACCAAATGCTCTTTTAATAAGTTAAACATATATTTTTCTAATTATTAACTATTCTCTTCGTGTTCATGTTAAAAGATATATATTCCCTCCTTGCCTATTTCTTTTCATTGGACATAGACTATTGTCACAATCAGCTCATGAAGCTGTCAGCAAATCTATGGGGACCACTTTATGATGGTAAAGTAAAAGGAAAATAATATCAATGTGAATCCCATGGTTATTAACAAAACATACAGAATTCACTTAAAATGACTTCTACAGTTGAAATCTCTACTCTGATGTCTTCTCTATTACTCTGTTCCATTTCAAAGTTACATCTTTGTTAATGTCGTCAGGGAATCCTGACTGTTTTAGTAAGTCTTGGGAAGACTTCTGCTAGAGTCCAATTTCCCTTGCCCATTTTAGAAAAACCACATACTTTTTATAGCCTTTTACTATTACTTAAGTACTCTATACATTATTATATTATTAGAATAGGAGTTAATTTTTTTTCTTGACGTGGGGGATAGGAAAAATCATTTTAGGTAAACTTATATTACTAAAATATTTATGGATAAAGATAATTTAAACTAGTGCTTCTTTTGGTGTTACTCATGCACTCCTCAAAGAATTCTGTGCCATGTGCCGGGCATTGGTTACCTGAGGTAAGAGAATAATGCAGAGAAAATCAGGTACAGCCATGATAATCAGGGTTTTATGGAGCTTCTGAAGGAGATGCAAGTGCAGAATTTTAGTTGAGTATGGTATGGACTGTGGTAGAGGTATGCTCCATAAAATTGGGAGCCAAATGCTCGGGAAAGCAGTGACAAGTTTTAAAGAAAATTATGAATTAAGTCCACAAAGAGGAAGGAAAACCATGCTTATAACCTCACCACTGAAGAGGCAGAGTCAGGATGACAAGAAGCTCAAGGCCAGGCCAGCCTGAGCAACATCTTAAGACTGCAATTTCTTTAAAAAAAAAAGAAACAATACAAGACTATAGTAAATGACTGACAAATTTTCTAGCTGTCTGACTCTACATTCTCTTTAACTCATTGGGAAATTGCTTTTCCTCCTTAGTACTGGACTTAAAAGTGTTCTTCTCCTGTGTCACTGAGAGCTCAAAGCTCCTCTGTGGCCTAGGTTCCTGAAGTAAGAAGTTCCCATAGGAAATACTGATGTATAGAAGAACCAGATAGGTAGCAGATTATGAATTTTGCTGTTGGGACCAATTAAGTTCTGGCCTTCAGCTGTTCTTCCCTGTCTAGAACCTTCTAATTGAAGTTACTAGAAACTGTGCCTAGCCTAGAGGATCAGAGGGTGGGATTTTCACCTGTTGGCCATTGACTGCAGGGTATTTAACCCTCCATGTTGCTATCAAAGAGGGGCTTTTTGGTACCAGTGTTTGAAGGTCTGTGTGTCCGTCTGTCTCTGCGTGTGTATTCTTCAACCTCTAGCCCCTTGCCCAAAGTTCGCAGACTGGGTTCTAGCGCATAGAACGCAGAGGGCGGCAATTAGAGGTCCCTCCGAGATCTCGGGAACTAGGGAACACTGAGAGGTAACCCTCGGAAGCCCCGCTGCCGAGAGAGGTAAGCACACAGAGTCGTTCCTGGCCGATGGGGACATATTGAAGAGTTAAGATGGGAGGTATCTTTTCTTTGTTCATAAAAGAGTCAGTCGATAGGGAGGAGTTTGATGATTTAGAGTTTGTGGAGGATAGTGAGGATAGTGAGGATTCATTAGAAGAAGAGGAGGAGATCATATGTACGGAAATGAGAAATCTCTTAAGAAACCTGAGAAAACGTAAAGTAAGAAAGAATTTACACCCAACTCCCTTGGCCCCACCGGCTTATGGTGATGAAGTTTGGTGGTCTCAGTTGAGTAGGGGCTCTGGCACTGAACAAAACAAGGGAGTTTGTTTCCATCCTGTACACATGGTTGTACCAGTGATGGAGGTGCCAGACACCAACAACCCAGGGCAAATAATTTGCCAACATTTAGCAATACAATGTAAAGAAATGAAACAATTAAAGGAAGCTGTAGCTGCATATGGGACTCAAGCACCCTTCAGGTTGGCCGTGGTAGAATCTTTCTCTGCTATGAATTTAACACCAAGTGATTGGCAGCAATTATGTCTTGCTGTCTTATCTGGGGGAGATTATCTCCTATGGCGAGGGAAATATCAGGAAAATTGTAAGCAAACAGCCCAGTTAAATGCTCTAGCGGGTCAAGCTCAACGTAATTTAGATATGTTAACTGGGGCTGGGGCTTATGCCAATTTGCAGCAACAAATTCTGTATGATCCAGGAGTATTCGCCCAAACAGCTGCAGCTGCCACTAAAGCTTGGAAGGCCCTACCTAACAAAGCAGCTGGGGATCAATTATCAAAAGTTTTACAAGGACCATCTGAACCATTCCAAGATTATGTAGATAGACTATTACAAGTAGCAGGTAGATCGTTTGGAGATGAGACAACAGCCATGCCTTTAATAAAGCAACTTGTGTTTGAAAATGCCAATAGATATTGTAAGGAAGCATTACGCCCTCACAAAACAAAGTTTAAACGAATATATCAGGATATGTAGTGATATAGATAGGAATTTCATTCAAGGCCAGGTTATAGCGGCAGCTATTCAACCTCGGAGAAACGTAAGAGGACTGGGAGAGAGGGCCGGAGGCCGTAATTGTTTTAATTGCGGAACTCCTGGTCATTTTCGAAAGGAATAGCCCTTGAAATGTTACAATTAGCACACCAGATTGTAACTGTTTTAGCCAAAAAGTTGGTAGAATACCATAGCCCAAATGGGAGGCTGGGTCCAGTAGTAACTGGGGACTCTATTGCTGGCAATCTTAACACCTGTTGCCATGGGCATTCATCTCTGAATCCTATGTAACATCAGACAACCCATGAGAATGCAGCATATGGTCACTTAGCAAGTCCTTCTGAGCCTGTTGGCCAGTAACTTGAACATACTCTAGGTTTGGTTGCAAATACTGCACCAACAATGGAGACTCCTCTGTAGACGCACAACTTCTACAGAAGAGGGCCCGCGTAAGACAGGGAAGGGGCCTCTCAAAGACGGGTTAGGGTTTACTCTTCTGAGATGACCTAAGACAGGAGTGTCTTCTGTTTTATAAAAAATTAAGGGGGGGGGGTGTTGGGACCAATTAAGTCCTGGCCTTCAGCTGCCCTTCCCTGTCTAGAGCCTTCTAATTGAAGTTGCTAGAAGCTGTGCCTCCCCCAGAGTATCAGAGGATGGGATTTTCACCTGCTGGTTATTGACTACAGGGTATTTAAGCCTTCATGGTGCTATTAAAGAGGGGCTTTTTGGCAGATGATGCAGGCGGTGGCAGACGACGCAGGCCGCAGGAGGCAGGGATTGGTGGGGACCGGTGTGGCAGCAGACGCAGGCGGCAAGAACCAGTGCACAACACCGAGAGCAGATCGCCCCACTACAATTAAATCAAAGAGGTAGGCCTTTGGTTGGCGAGGTCCCTGGCAAACGGAGAGCCTGGTCCTGTTCCTGAAGACCCTTCGGAGGGGTGAGAGGGATCATGGCTCCCGGCAGGAGCCAGGAAACAGAGCAAGGGCATTTTGTAAGAGGAGCCCCTGGCAGCAGAGAAACCTAATCCAGTTTTAAAAGACCGGTTAGATAGCATAGATAGGAGGAGATGGGCAGGCACCAAGGCAAAAATTCACCCAATAATCTGAAAAACAACATGGAAACACCAGAACCCGATGATCTTACAACAGAAGGACTTAAACACCCTAACACAGAAGAAGTGGAAAAAATTGACTTTATGAAAGCAATAGAGTCCCTTAAACAAAATATAAAAAATGCCCTTATAGAAATGGATGAGAAGTATAACCAAAAGTTTGAAGAAATGAGTAAATACGTACATGATACCCTGGGAAACCAAGAAAAAAAAAAAAGATCAAACAGGTAATGGAAACAGTTCAAGAATTGAAAACTGAAATGGAAGCAAGAAAGAAAACATAAACAGAAGACCAGCTGGATATGAAAAATCTAGGTCAATGAGCAGAGCCTACAGAAACAAGCATAATCAAGAGAATACAAGAGATAGAAGAAAGAATCTCAGATTCTGAG
>NC_022026.1:40215440-40239298 GCF_000317375.1 Microtus ochrogaster | reverse complement strand
GGGGGAGGGGGAGGGAAATGGGAGGCAGTGGCGGGGAAGAGACAGAAATCTTTAATAAATAAATAAATTAAACAAAAAGAAGAAACCAGACTACAATAGATTAACTTTAAAAAAAAAAACCTCAAGGAAGGAAAAATGAATTGCCAACTTAGAGTGTCTTCAAGATGAAAAGGATGTCAAGCCTGGTGGTGCATGCTTGTTCTCCTATGGATCAGGAGTTCAAGGGCAGTATCAGCTAACCCTTTATCAAAAATAAGAGAAGCAGAAGGAGGAATATCCGTCTTATCCTCATTCCATCCCAGGGGTAGACAGGACAGACAGTCCCCAGGTTCCTTCAACCTTTCCTCAAGAAGGAAGAAATCCTTAAATGGGGAATGAAATGGGAATAGGAACATTCACAGGGACAAGAGGCAGAGACTCTTAGAGGCCCTAACTCCATAGAAGCTGCTGCCTTTGTCAGCCATGCACACAACTTGTCACGTGGGAAGAACCTGTCGTATGGGCAGAATACCGCATGTCTCCAGGTACAAGCTGGCCATGAATCTGTATACTGTGGGAAAACCCTCTTAGCTCATGAGGAAACTCTTTTCTAAAGTCATCTTCATCATCAGGATTTTATTTTATTTTTATTTTTCCTTAGAAAGTAAGAGATGAGTGCTCCCTAAGAGATTTGTATCCCCATGCTTCTCATGTCCAAGAAAGACTGGGAAGGCATGAAAATGACTTGATCATTTCCCAAATATCACTGTGTAGGGCCATTACTACAAAAAAAAGGAGGGGCTTTTTAGTACCAGTGTTGGAAGGTCTGTGTGTCGGTCTGTCTCTGCATGTGTATTCTCAACCTCCAGCCCCTTGCCCGAAGTTGACGAACTGGGTTCTAGCACATAGAGCACAGACGAGGGTCTTGGTGCGCGGCATTTTGCCTTCTCATGATAGAAGCAGAGCTTTACCGTGAGGTATGCAGGAGTGGGAAGAGCTGCAGTCATATGGTGGAGGCTACAGTACTTCAGTAGTTTTCCTGGGAAGAGAGTATATAAGCTGGTTCATGATTCTTCTGGAGATTTTATAGGTCCCCCCATACCACTCAGTATGAGCCATTGATGTCCTCAATGTCCCCTTTGGACATAATTTGGACCTAAGGGCCTTGACTGATAGATATATGTAGGTACTTATGATCTGAATTAGGCAGAGTAAAGAATATATAAAAAGAAAACATGTGCTACAGAAGAGAAATAAGTTTGCTCCACAATAGTGATGCTTTTCTTATGAGAAGTTAGTAGAGAGTAATAACAAGGAGATGAGGTTGAAGAAAGTCTCAGGTTCAGGAGTCAGTAAGATGTAGTTCTAAAGTATTCTATAAACAATGGCGAATCATTGGAAAGTTTTCCATGGGAAAGGGGCAGTTTGTATTTTCAAGTGGGAAGCTAGGTGGCTGTAGGAGAGGATGCAAGTGAAAAGGTCCTCACAATGAAAAGACTTTTGTCGGGTTGCTAAATAGGCCATTTGAAAGATGATGAAGAGTTTTAGCAAGGCAGTGACAGTGAAGACAATGGAGTGGGATTGGCATTTGAAATGGATTTTTGAGGATTTTAGTGAGGGAGAACCAGTAGGACATTATGACTTTGAATATGGTCATGAAGAAGGGCAAAAGAGCTAATTTTGGTCCTACTTCACATTACTAGTGGACAACGTAAGGATTACTACAGGTTACAGCCTGACAAGAGAGGTCAAAGGGGACAAGTTGAAGCATTCTGTGGGGAGAGCCACTAAAATGATTAACTCTGGAGTCCAAATTATGAGGGGAAACTGAGTTTCTTCCATTAGCTGATTATTGCATTTCTGTTTTCTCCTCCTTCCTCAAGCTTTTGCTTTTTTTTAACAGTCATAAACACAAGAAGGAATTTTATAGATGAGGTTGAGAGAGTTGATATGTGTAATGTATGTAAGAGCTACTAAAGGCAGGTCTTTAGAACAGAGCTAATATGGGCATGCACTGTTATAGGCAGTCCAGTAGAGATGACCACTCAGAAATGAGTAGCCAATTAAAGTTCATTATTCTAGCTGACTAGGGACACACCCAAACACAAATTACTAATGTTCAGAAATTAAACATCAAAATAAGAGTACTTGGGTGGTCTTAGGAGCTTTCAATACTTTCAGTAGAATGTTCAGCATGTTAACTTTACAATTGCATATGTTTAGAATACAAATCAATGAAAGAATGTGTCCTCTAGTTTTCTCTGATGAATGACTCTCCTTATCTTTCTTCTGTCCTGCTATTATCTTTTTATCAGGTTGGAAGCAAACTAGAAAAAGTTATCTTCAAATCCATCTCATCCCTGAAAGAGGGTTTGCCTTACATCAACAGTTGGTGGGGATGCAACTATTTATGGCCTTTAAGTAGAAGATTTTATAAGCTCCCTGATAACACAGGTCTGTCTGTGCTGACTATCTCCTGCTTTTAAGTAAACAACATTCTTCACTTTCCTTTCTTTCTTTCTTTCTTTCTTTCTTTCTTTCTTTCTTTCTTTCTTTCTTTCTTTCTTTCTTTCTTTCGGCTTGGCCTTAAATGGAAAAAGAAACAATTGAAATCCGTGTCTTAAGTTCCAACTATTGTTCAATTTTCTCATTAAAGAAATATGTTTAAATCAATTAAAGTTTGAAAACTATTATTTAGTTTTCAACATCCTCCAACTTTTGTGTGTCAAACTATTAACACCTCTTTATTTTCTTTATTCCCTGTTTTCTATTCACCATTCTCTCTCTCTCTGTTGAAAGGCTATAAGGAGAGGTCATTGTAAAGTCACTGAGTTAAAAAGACAGTAATACTCAATTCTAGAGACATAAAAATGATATTAATTAATGTTAGAGATAATGTAAATTAGTATAATTTTTTTTATAAGAATCCACTTGGGCATTAAGAATGCCTGTATTCCGAGCTCCCAAAGTCCAGTTGAAGAGTGGGAGGAGTGAGAATATGAGCAAAGAGGTCAAGACCATGATGGGGTCACCCACTGAAACAGTTGGGACTCACCAACTCCAGCCAAACAGGGAAGGAACCAGCATAGGTCCAAACTAGCCCCCTCTGAATGTGGTTGCATGGCTGGGGCAGACTAAGGGGCCACTGGCAGTGGGACCAGGATTTGTCCCTACTGCATGTACTGGCTTTTGGGGAACCTATTCTCTTTGGAGGGATACCTTGCTCAGCCTAGATATAGTAAGGAGGGCCTTGGACCTTCCCCAAAGCAATATGCCTTACCCCCTCTGAAGACTGGATGGGGGGGTAAGAGAAGGAGTAGGTGGTGGGAATGGGAGGAGGGGAGGGAGTGGAAACTGGGAATGGTATGTAAAATGAAAAAAAATTTGTTTAAAAAAAAGAATATTTTTTTAAAAGAGTGCCTGTATCATTTGGTCTAATTATCTTTCTGGAAATGTATCCCCAAACAGTTTTGAATTTTGAAGGGGATAAAAAATTTCTCCTCAGCAGTAACATTTATATACTGAAATAATGAAATAATTGCTGACAGTAAGTATAACTAACCCTATGCAAATGACTAAACAATCTTACCCTGACATAATTCCCGTCACTTGATTGAATCTTAGGTATACTCTGAAGATGGAAATTTTGAAGATTACAAAATAATATTCACCCATTTCCAGTGTATAGTATGGAGAATTGTATTATATATAATCTGTTAGCATAACTCTCATTGAAAAATTGACCTTGTGGCCTTTCAGGGTAAATCACCTGTCCCTGCATCCAGACAGCTGCTGGTTTTCTTACTGCAACTGACGTTGTTCCTTTTCTAGAATTTCACATAAATGAAATAATGGTGTTTATGAGATAATAGTTTTTAAACTTTAATTGGTTTAAACATATTTCTTTAATGAGAAAATTGAACAATGGTTGGAACTTAAGACACGGATTTCAATTGTTTCTTTTTCCATTTAAGGCCAAGCCAAAAGAAAGAAAAGAAAAAGTGAAGAATGTTGTTTACTTAAAAGCAGGAGATAGAAAGCACAGACAGACCTGTGTTATCAGGGAACTTATAAAATCTTCTACTTAAAGGCCATAAATAGTTGCATCCCCACCAACTGTTGATGTAAGGCAAACCCTCTTTCAGGGTTGAGATGGATTTGAAGATAACTTTTTCTAGTTTGCTTCCAACCTGATAAAAAGATAATAGCAGGACAGAAGAAAGATAAGGAGAGTCATTCATCAGAGAAAACTAGAGGACACATTCTTTCATTGATTTGTATTCTAAACATATGCAATTGTAAAGTTAACATGCTGAACATTCTACTGAAAGTATTGAAAGCTCCTAAGACCACCCAAGTACTCTTATTTTGATGTTTAATTTCTGAACATTAGTAATTTATGTTGGGCCATATAATTGTAAGGCAAATGATGCTAGGGTAATTATAAGTGTGAATACTATAAACTTAAAGACATTTTAAATAAAATTGTAGCCTAAAGTTACCACATACAGTCACATGATTATCTGGATTAAATCCTGTGTACATTAGGTTAATGTGAAGTATGGACACAATGTTAAATATTGAATAAAAACCAACATATGTGTTTTCATGTGTGTGTATCAGTACATATGTATTTGGAAATGTTAAATGTTTTTTATTTGTTCCCTTTTTAAACAGAATGGGAACAGCTTAAATGTTTGACTTTATAATAGTTCCCTAATAGTATACTTTGATTTGATTTTTAAACATTTGTTTAGCTATCAATTATATGTACAGATATACATGCGGGGAGTGTGTGTGCCAGTGTGTGTGTGTGTGTGTGTGTGTGTGTGTGTGTGTGTGTGTGTGTGTGTGCGTATGGAGGCCAGTAGACAATTGTGGAAGTCAGTTTTCTCCTACCATGTAAGACTGAATATTTACCTTCTGATACATTTGCCTGCCCATTTTTTAAAAAATTGTGATATAATATACATAAAAATTGAATTAATTTAAAAATAAGTTCCATACATATGTACAAAGTTTATTGATCTTATCTATCCACTACTATCTCCCTCAAACTTTCTCTGGTGCATCCTGCCCCATCTCCTACCCAGTTTCATGTTTTCTTTTTATTATGATTTTTTGTTATTAATAACTCTCTTAACCCAACTAGTGCTTCCTAAATGCACACGGGTATGTGACTAGCCATTGGGGCATAAGTAACCTACCAGTGGCTAAATCCCCAAATAGTGACCCTTCCTCATCAGCTGTCAACTGCCAAGAACTGCTTCAATAGGGTTAGAGCCTCTGGGAGCCTTCCGTTATCCATGCTGAAACTGTAACTGACTTTAGCTTAGCATTTAATCTTTCTGAATGTGGAGTTGTAATTTGTAAATAGCAGAGCATTTCTATAGCACGACTGACACAAAGATGTGTGGCACCAAAGGGAAATTGATATCTATTGACACAAAGGTGCCACAGGATGCTTCTCTATGTATACTGATGCTAGATTGTAGTAATTTTATGTTAACATGACAAAAACAATCAAGTTATGAGGAAAGGCTTATTTTTTGTCAGTTTTTTTTTGTATTTGGACTTAGGGCAAGACAGCACAAAGATAAAAATACACAGGAGATGATCTGCTTATGTTCTACGAGTGAGAAGTCTGAGAGAGAAGCAAAGGGGATTTCAAGGTCCTCTCAAAGACGTACTCCTAATGACCTCATTTCCTGCTTTTAGATCTACCTCTTGCGAGTTTTAGCATTTCCCAGTTGCACCCCAGACTAATGATCAGGCCTTTAAGACATGGACTTTTGGGGGGAACACTTAAACAAAACCACAGTAGACCTAAGAAATTAATTTTTGCATTAAAATATTATCTTCTCTCTTTCTTAATATTCTAATAATTTAATCTTTAAACTTCCTAATCTTACCTCTCATGCTTTATCTCTAATTTTACCTTTAATTTGTAATTTTCCCAGTTTTTGTTCTACATTTGGACAATATTTTTAGCTTTAACTTTTAACCTTCCTAATTTCACAGTCCTATTATAATTATCTTAGTTTCTATGATGTTGTTCCTTTATTTTAAAAATATTAACAGGTTTTTCTTTATTAAATATATTTTTATATTTCCATAGAATTTATTGAAGGGTTCTGGCTAAGTTACTTCTGCTTTCTTAGATTCTTTTTTATATTGATCTGCTTTTCATGGTAGAGGTTTTCTTAATATTTTAGAGATCCTTCACTTCCAACATAAAAAAGAGCTAATCAGTTATTCTAGATTTCTGAATGGGTGTTTGGAGAAAAATATCTTAAAGTGGCAGACAAAGTTGGCCAGATCCTACTCTGGTTCCTAACACAGTCTGCTCTCAGTTTACTTTAACTTTGTTGTTCTTTTTGCCTATTGCCTGAAGATTCTTTTTCTCTCCTTTCTTTCTTCTTTTCCCTTCTTTCAAAGTGGTTTTGAAGGTTCATTATTTATCTATGTTTGAGTATATCTCCTTGATGTTATCATAGTTAGAAGTTTTTTATACTTAACTCTTTTGTTTTGTTTTGGGTTGCTTTGGTCGTTGGGGGTCATGGTTTCTTTGTGTAGCCTTGGCTGTTGTAGAACTAACTCTGTAGACCAGGCTGGCCTCAAACTCAGAGATCTGCCTGCCTTAGTGCTGTGATTAAAGGTGTGCACCACCACCACCCAGCTATACTTAAATTTTTTTTAAAAATGAAAATATAATTTGTCACTTTTCTTCTTGCCTTTACTCTCTGAAACCCTTTCCATGAACCCTTCCCCTTGCTCCCTTCTGAAATAATGGCATCTTTTTCTTTAGTTGTTATTGATACCAACATGTCCTTGCACCAGTGTATGCATACACAAATGCACTTGAGTACTCGTGTGTGTGTGTGTGCATGCTTTCAGAAAACCTTGTTTGTTCAATGACATCAGGAAATTTGAAGGCAAATGGATGGAACTAGAAAAAAATATCCTGAAAAAGGTAACCCATACCCAGAAAGACAACAGTGTTTGTACTCATTCGTAAGTGGCTATTAACTATAAAGTAAAGCACAGACCCAGAGAGGCTAGGTAACAAGGAGGGCCCAAGAGAGGACACTTGTATCTCCATTGGAAAGGAAAATGGAAGAGATCAAGGAACATCCAAGGGAGGATGCTTAGATCTCCCTAATAAAAGGGAATAGAGGGTAGATTGGAGGTAGGTAGGCATAGGAATGTGAGGGATGGGGTTGCGGGGTGGAAGGAGAGGGACAGTACTGAGAGAGATGACTAGAAAGGGAGACTTTATGGGGCCAGGTAGAAGCCTGATACAATCAATGGAAACTCTGTAAGGATGGCCCCAGCTAAGACGTCTGACCCCCAGGAGTTCATAAGGATGGCCCCAGCTAAGAGTTCTGGCAGTAGTAGATGCATAACCTGAACTGGCCATCTCCTGTGACCAGATTGACTACTACAATTGCCATTGAAGAGCCTTCATCCATTAACTGATGGAAGCAGAGTCAGAGACCAAACATTGGACTGAGCTCAGGAAGTCCTGCTGAAGAGAAGGTGGAGGGATTGTAAGAGCCTGGGGGTTCAGGGACGTCACAGGAAAACCCACACAAGCAGCTAACCTGACTCATGGGGAACTCAGAGTCTGGACCACATAACGGGAAGCCTTCATGGGACTGACCTAGGCCATCTGCATATGTGTGACAGTTGTGTAGCTTGGTCTATTTGTGAGAATCCTGGGAATGGGAGCAAGTGCTGTTCTTGGTGCTTTGGGTAGCTCTTGGGAACCCATTCCTCTTACAGAAGTACTTGGTCTTATGGCATCTTGATATGCCATGCTTTGCTGATGCTCATGGGAGGCCTGCCCTTTTCTCAGTGAATACAGAGGAGGTGTGAATGAGGAGGGTTACAGAGGGAGGAGGAGTGGAAGAAGAGGAGGGAGGGGAGGCTGTGGTTGGGATGCAAAATTCTTTTTTTTTTAAAAAAAAAATAGGCACCTAAATCTATAAATACAATCTTCCCAGTCCAGTTACTATTGCACCACTCTGTATTGGATAACCAATTAGGAGATTCATGCCTGGGAAACTATTTCACCCACTCTTGGCATTCCTTACTTGCCTGTAAATTTTTTTTTCTAGAGTTGAAGCCCCATGATAGCCCCCCTTTCATGCTAGCATATCTGGTGCATATCTGGTTGTACTTCTTGGGGTAGCCATATTGTTTAGATATTCATGGGTGAAGCTTCGCTGTCATCTCTAGGAGACATAATCTCATAGGAGCATTCCTGGTACTTTGGCTCTTACAATCTTTCCACCCCTCCCTCATGATGTTCTCTAGCCTCAGATGTAGGAGTTATGCTGTAGATGTAACAACACCATCACTTGTTATCTGTATCTTGTCTAGTGGTTTTCTGTAATGCTCCCGTTCTGTTGCAATGAGAAGTTTCTTTGATGGTTAAGAGCTACACTTATCTATGGAGATGAAGCTGTATATTTAGCAAACCACTAGAAACTGTGCTGGTTTAGTATAGTCTAGTAGTTTCTCCTTTGAAATCCATGACCTCTGTTAAATGCAGAAAAACCACAGCTCTCATCTTAAAGGGAAATAAGACATAGTTATTCTGGGCCTATTTTTAGCGACTATGGCCCAGGACCACAGATTTAGGTTATCCTAAATTTCATGTTCTAACATGTAAGCACTTACATGAAGCTTTTATTATTTTGTAGAACAAAGAAAATAATAAGTCAAAACAAGTTTAAAATGCATTGGTGACCAGATTCCTCCTCCTCCACCAAGGTTGGATGAGGCTATCTGGCAGGAGAAGTGAGTCTCCCAAGCAGGCAACAGAGTCAGAGACTTCATAACCTGCTCTCACTGCTAGGAGTCCTACAGGAGAACCAAGCCACACAACAGTCACATATATGCAGAGGGTCTAGGTCAGTCCCATGCAGGCTCCCTGATTGTCGCTCCAGTCTCTGTTAACCCCTGTGAGCCCAAGTTAGTTGATTCTGTGGGTTTTCTTGTGGTGCCATTGACACCACTGGGTCCTACAATCCTTCTTCCCCCTCTTTGTGTGGGAGGGGCTTGGAAGAGGGGAGGAAGGGGAAGCTTTGGTTAAGATGTAAAAACAAGAAAATAAATAAAAATAAATTTAAATGCATTGGTACATAGGGGAGGTGAGATGGATGTAGAGAAATGTGGTGAGCTTTTTGTCATTGCTGGCTTTTAGGTTTGTGGAAACTAGTGGCGGACTCAGTTAATAGGTTCCAAAAGACTTTAATCTATTGTTAGTTCTGACATAGAGCAGGGCCAAATTTTAGCCTAAGATAAGGTAATTAGACTCTGGACTTGCAACATTCTAATCTTTCCATAGTACTGAAATTCTAATTAGCCAGTCAGTCTCTGCAGACACAGATACCTTTCAGAAGTTTTCCTTCACACTTCCTTATTTCTAGATGCTGCCTAGGTTTCCAGTATCAGACATGTTCTCCCTTCTGTTGAGCATGCCTTTAGTTCAATCAGATTTTCATTACCACCAAGATATGAGTGCTGCTATTGCATCCTTAGGGTTTTCCCTCCATACTGGTCATCATTGCGGTTTAAGCATTGTCAGTATATAGGACTATTGATTGCCTCCCTCCTTTGGAAGCTTATATAGAACCTTCTGGTACTATAAAACTTGTCTTCAGGGAGTAGACATTAAGGTCAGATCTAGCTCAGATACTCTGGAAGTCAATTAGTGGCAATGACAATAACCTATATTGTTGTCAGAGGTCTCTAGACCCCCTTGACCAACAATGCAAAAAGATTTCCCATGCCTGTGTTACGGCTTTTTTTTTTAAAGGTAGTTTATTAGTCTATGGCTCTTGTAGGGAGTATTGTCAGCCAAAGTGGAATAACTTCATTTGAACTACATAGGTATATGTACTGTGTGTATTTGTGTGTGTAGTATTCAATTTTTGTAAAGAAATCATGAAATTATTCATTTAATGTATGTGTGCATATGTATACATACATGCAAGTTTGTGTACAAATATACTTGTGTGCCTTGGCCTGGAGTTCAAGTAGTCTCGGCTAGTTAGCCAGCAAACACTAGAGATGCTTCCATTTTCTATTCTCCAGTGCTGGGGTTAAAAGTACATGCTGTTACCTCCAGCATTTTTACGTGGGTTCTAAAGGTTGGATTCTAGTGCTCATGCTTGTAAGAAAAGCACAATACTGACTCAGCCATGTTCCTAGGCTGCTACTCAAATCATACTTTCATATAATTTGCATATGTACACATATAAGTTGAAACTATATATGCCAAATAGCTGTAATTTAATGGATGTCTCCCTTTGTCATTAATGTGTCATGATATATAATAAATTTAACTTAAAATAACCATAAAATCAGTTTATGTATATATTAATTTAATATCAGGTGGATGATATTTTCTTTCAGTTCTTTGATATCTTCTTTGAAAAATTATTTAGTATTCATACGACTTGGGTCATTTGTTAAAGACTCTTCATGTGTACTCATGGGATTTTAACTGGAATTACAATCCTATTAGGGAAGAATTAATATTTTACCAACTGATTGATTGAAAACATCACCCATCCCCTGGCATTCATCCTTGGGGTACCAATGGAGCACCAATGGTGCAGAAAGCTTCATCTCAAACCCCCTACCAAGCACTGACCCTCCCCAGGGAGGGTGAGGACCACTCCCACAAGCTATTTAAGCTGCCTCCGAGAACACGTGGTCTCTTGCCATGCTCTCCTGGCTACCCGGGAGCGCTGCATTTTTTAAACATGGGCATCTTTAATTCAGTCTAATCTGGTCTAATTGGAATTATTTGTGTCTGTGGAGATGCACATTTTAAAGATTATTCCTAACATTAAAATGTTAGGAATATTCCTAAAAACAAGCCTCTCGGCCATCATAAATAATTCCAATCAGACCAAATCAAACCAAATTAAAAGAGAACCAGGTTTAATTGGATGTCTGCGCTCTCAGGTGGCCCAAGGGAGTGGAAGGGAAAGCTGACAGGACCACCGAAGAGGAAGAGGGAAGACTACATGTTTATTTTCTGGGGAGCAGTCTTGACCTTTCCTGGAGAGGGGTCAAGGTTTGGCGGGTTCCCTTGACCCTCACTGGGGATGGGTCAAGGATTGACGGGCTCAGGGGAGGGAGGCTTCCAAAGATGGAGGCCAGAGGCTGGAATTACATTCCAGACTCTTTGTATACGGGGTGACAAGAAGCTGAGGTGATACTTATGACCAACGTTTTAGGCTCTTGGAATTATTTGCATCGGTGGAGAGGCGCATCTTAAGATTATTCCTAACACTAACTAAATAGTCTATCTCAAAAAATAGAATACCTTTAATGTTTTCAAATATTTTATATCTTATATTTTTAAATAACTTACCTATACCCCATATTAAGATTATTTCCAGCAGTCATCAATAATGACTATGACATTTGTGACATCATGTTAATAAATATTTCATATTGCTATATTTTTAATCAATGTACTTTCTTTCTTTTTTTTATTTGTATCAGTATTGCTTTTGACTTGTGCTTTTGACTAGGTTCTGGGGACCTGAACTTAGGTCATCAGTGTAGTCCAAGGAGTGCTTTAATCACCAAGTAATCTCCCAGTTCTTACTCCCCCCCCCCCCGCTTTTTTAAAGCCAGCGTTTTATTATGTAGCCCTGCCTGACCTAGAACTCAAGTAGATCATACTGGCCTTGAAATCACAGAAATCTCCTGCTTCTTCCTCTTAAATTCTGGAATTTAAGACACGCACCTTCAAGGCTCACACTCCAGTCCTTACTTTTAATACTTTTAGGTAATTTGGTTTATCTTATTGTTTCCTATAAATAATATATGAATCTATTACTGAACTATTTTTAAAATGAGTTTAATAAATTTATGTTTATTTTCATTGTAATATGTTTGATATTTTGACGTCTTGATCTATGGTTTTTAAAACCATTTTCCTATTGTTGCAATAGTTTTCATCTTCTGATCCATGTGTAGAATATTAGTTAAAACCATAAATTCAAGCATATGCCTGCTTGGGCACAGATCCCGTCTGAGCGTGTTAAGAATCAGGAACTGTTAATTCTTTGTGCCTACGGGTCTTTCCTTATAAAGTTTGAAAATGGGGCTAAAAATAGCCCCCATGACACAGGTAACTGAAAGTGATCTGTGAAAGACGTTTTGAATGTGCTTGCAACATAGTAGGTGCTCATAATTGGTAGTACTCATTTCCTGGCCTTATTTTTGCCTCCAGAAATGCTAATGGTTTTTATTAAATGGTTATTATCAAATTAGAAAACATGTGCTGCTTATATATCGCTACTTGTCAGTTACACAGATAAATTCCAAGGAAGATGAAACTTTTTGTTTTATGTACTCCATGCACACCTGATATGTGCATTTCATGATTTTTATTGGCTTTATCTAAGATTAGAGGGTTATGTTATTTAAAAGCCTATCCTAACTCATATAGTTTTGATTTTAAAATGGTCAGTTATTTGCATTCTGAAATATATCATTTATCTCATCATGTATCTAAATATTGTTCATCACCATATCTTTTAATTAACTTTAATATTTTCTTGTTCTTTATAATACTACAACTTTAGCCGAATAGTCTCACACTGTATACATTTGAACTTGCTTTATTTCCTTAACAGTGTTGAGGGGCATTTATCCCAATGGAAAACAGTAATTAGTTCTTAAAATAATTAACTTTGATAAGCCAAAAACTTAAAATATAAATGCTCTCTCCTCTATTTATTGACACTGGTTATATAGCACTTTACTTCTGCACTTTACTTCTGGGTGATATCCGTTTGGTCACTCTATTATGGGTGTGTCACTCTCCTCTACCTTTGCTTGGAAGCTAAAATTCAAGTGTTCAATCTACGAGATTCAGTTGTATTGTCATACAGGATTTCAATTACAGCATGAACTAGACTCTTCAGTTTGCATGTTCAATTCTGGACTCTCTCCCTCTCTACAATCCAATAGTGCCTGGTTTTAATAGGCTATTTCCTCGGGTCTGTTATTCATAAGATGTACATTTCTTCATCTGTAAGTAATGAGGTTGGATTAAATGATCTTGAAGGTTTATTCCAGGAATAAAAGTCCATGATCTATAGCTGTTTTTCTTTTATTATTCCATGAGCAATGCTCTTTAAAATTCTTTTCCGCTCTTCCCACTGAAAATGTTCTCCCACTATTGATCTGGAAGCTGGCCATTTGTCTAACATATTTAACTGTAGTTTAACTGGAGCACAAGTGTTTCTAAAGCATCTATCATCTGTGACTCTAAAATTCCCTCTTTTGTAATTGGTGGTCTCAGTATCCATAGGAAACAGAAATGTCACCTCTGTTCACAGCATCTGAGTGCTCATCAATTCCTTTCTTATGCGCGCCGGCACGTGCGCACACACACACACACACACACACACACACTGAATTCTCTAAGATACAGGATAAATAGCTTTTGGGTACCCTTCAGGCTGTGGACTCACAGTACCAATATCAGAGAAAATAAAATATGTTTTCTATCACTCCATTGTTTTTCCTTTATCTCTTAAAGATTTCCAATGGTCCCTGACTATATTTTATTGCTTCATTTGTTTCTTTGCTCATACATTACTTGAAGAGGTCAAGGCACTTTCTTTTCCCCTAAATGTAACACCAATGTCTCTGTTAAACTAAGAAATTGGAAAAGGTCTCAGGGGCTGAGAACGTCACTCAACCAAATAACAATTACCTTTGGGCTATGAATGTCAATGCTTCTGGTTCCAGTTTCCTTGGTTACTACAAATTGAGATCGTTCTTTCTCTCTCTCTCTCTCTCTCTCTCTCTCTCTCTCTCTCTCTCTCTCTCTCTCTCTCTGTCTTTTTTTCTCTCCTCATTTCCCCCAATATCTCTCCTTATTATTGTTAATCTCAAATCACACAAGGAAATTTTCAAGTCTGTTTTCAAACCAGAGTTACTGATGCTGTCTTTTGCCATTACTATTATTTGTGATAGTAATAGCTGTCAGTCTTGTTTCTCTTAGTCAGTGAAACAAAATGAGTGAAACTCTTTCCATGTATTTATTTCATTTATTATATTCTGTGTTGATATTATTTAGTCTTTTATGAGGAGAGAGATGAAACAGAATCTTAAGGAAGCTGAACAAGTTCCCCAATGTAAAAGATTATAAGTAATGAAGCTATAGTTTTGAACCTCAGTCTAGTTGACCACAGAGCTCACTCTCGTAGCAGAGTTTGAATCTGGAGTGTTCTTGCACATGAGTTCACTTATCTCTCTCTCTGGAGTGCTAGCAAATGTTGTTAATAGACTTCAGCCTTCTTTCTGCACAGCCCTAGATATAATCTCTCAAAATCCTCCAGGATGTTCTCAGAAGCCCCTAGAGAAAAACTCATCAGATGTAGCGTAGGAGTGAAACCCTGTTTATGAGGCCTATATGACAAGACACAAAATGGTGTATTCCTGCACCTTCCATTCTAGGGTTTTCTCTGATGTGGAGGTAAGAAGGAGCTGAATCCAAAGGCGACTCATCTGAGGAGCTTGCTGTTACACAGCATAGTTCCTTGCGCTGTAGATCTAAATGATGGCATCATGAAAATTTCGGCATCAGTAAAAGGTTTCTGAATGTGCAGTGACCAAATATGAATGCAAACCCAAATGTGTAACAAATTCGAGGTGTTTCTTTCGATACTTGTCTCTATTGTGTTGCACTACTTCTCTGAAACTTTGCCTTTGTACACATAATATGCTGACTTTTCACTGCTCGTGCTGCCAAAGCACACCTTGCCATTGAAGGCTGCCTGAAACACCGAAGCTCACAGTCAAGACTCTTGTACATCATGCATTGCAGTGGTTTTTTACTATACACACCATTTTTTCTACTCTTACATAAAAACATAATATAATTATGGAAAACTACTTTTAGTATTTTGCTACAGTCATTGTTATCAAGTAAGTATCCAATTAATATATTTTGGATTGCACTGCGTTAACATGTTTGCTATAAAATTTGCTATATGAGTTGCAAAAAAAAATCACCAAAGGAATTTTTGGATTGTAACTAGAGCAGAATTTCCAACAAGTTTTGAAATGGCCATAAACATACGTCTATTATTTTGTACTATGTATTTATATAAAATGGTCAAAATAAATGAAAACATCCATTAATATGCAAGACTTTTTTGCCTTTAGCAAATGGCAAACTTTATACCAAATAGTTATACCAAATAACATTTTAAAATAAATCTCCTTATGATTTGTTATCAGTAAATATTTGATTTGTATTTCTATTTTATGTACTTGGGGTTCCATAAAAATTTATCAGGCAGTCTTCAGGATAAAAAGTGTAAGAAGTCCTGCTATGTTGGTGACTGCTCTATATACTTGCATATCAGGCATTTTAATTATAGGGTCAGGTCAGGAGTAACCCAAACATTTTGTCCATATTTCTTCTCAGTAATTTTAGAGGACCAGCATTTCTATCCTTCCCTATATCCTTGCTGTACCATGTCTCTTTACTAGACTCCATTCATGACTACAGAATACAGTTTGTAATATTTAGAAATTCCTGTAACCAGAATGCTTTTGAATCCTGAAGTGCACTTTTATGAGCACCAGCAGGAAGACTGAAATAATTATAGTGGATGCCATCAAGCAATGTCAAACTAAAAGTGCACATCTACAAGTTTGTACCCTTAAATATATGCCCACTTATTCTTAAATGTGTTGCTAAAGTGTGTCAGTGAAAGAAGGAATTTTTCCTGTTATTATAAAGCATTGCCAAGAAGAAAATATCAATTATTCTCAAAACACATTTAGTTGAGCCTTCCTCCCACATCCTAAATACTTACTTATGTTTATGTGAGTTAACATCTGTACAATGTAGCAATTGTTTCATCTTACTCAAACTAATAGAGATGCTAGAAACATCTGGTAGTTGATAGTTAATTCATTTTTTTCATTGTACCTTTTCATAGGAAGCAGGGAACGCAATTCAATATATCCCTTGAGAGACTCTTGCCTTTATGACAGGTGTGTATTTCTTAACGAGTCGTTGGTTGACACCATTGCCTCTCCTAAGTCCAGCTGGAAGTACATTCATCTGGCAAAGAAGAGTGGGGGAGGAAAAGTAAAATTTGAAAGAAAGTTGGGCTGTCAGGTGGTGGTTGGAAAAAAACATCCAATTCTCTCCAGAAATATTTATTCTGCTTATTTTGTGCAATTTCCTGCAACTGCGCTTTACAAGTCTGTCACTGTGATGACTGTCTGTTTTGAGTTATTTAGCTGCATATTACTAATTTACCTAGGACTCTGAAATGAGGTTTTTAGTCAGTGTGGAACTAGGAGTTGGTTGAGCATGCTTCTTGATCTTTACGACCGACATTCCCACCCCACAATCCCAGCATCTCTATCTGAGGCTCAGAAAAACGATGAATGGTCATATCCTGAATTTTCTGACCCTTTCTCAGCAAGAGTTGTTTGATCTTGAGAGACTTTTTTCTTTTTAGTCCTTTGTGACCTTATAGAGATTATCTCTATCCTTCCCAGCAGTTATGATTTGCTGAGGCTGTTTTTACTGACAACATCTCAGGGCTTGAAAAAGAAAAGTGAGGATGCTGCATTCTTGGTAGAGGGCCAGCTTTTAGAATTCTTTCCTTGATGTGACATAATTAATCTTAATTGGCCTGCCCCTGGGCTTTAGCACAGCAGTCTCAGCTGAACAAGTCTGAAGGACTGGTGCTTCTTAAGAAGAGGTACAGTGGTAGCTGAAAGAAAAGCCATTAGTAGGTAAGGGGTGAATGCAGGGCTGTCTTGTTGACCAAGGACATAGCATTTATATCACTGAATCAATGACTTTCCCCCTTTGAAGTCTTGTCTTATAAAGGAGATATAAAATATTTATTCTAATCGTTTCAATGTTTATGGTTTTTTTCATGACACTTCCACTCGTCTCAGATTTCTCAGATACCCAGATACTTTTGAGCTAGTTTAAATTATTGGTACACACACACAAGATTAAGCAAATTGAATGTTTCTTTTAACAGCAGAGGCTTTCTTCACTCATTGTGTTTGAGTATGTGTATATGTATGCATGAGTGCACATGCATGTGCAGATGCCAGTGTGTACTCATGAGTGCACATTGTTTGGTTTAATCTTAAGAAAAGCTGCTCCGCCAATGCAAAAGACTCCAATCAAACCAGATTAGACCAAATTGAAATGCCCATGTTTAATGAATGCAGCACTCTTGGATGAACATAGGCAGAATGACAAAAAGAGGAGCCCATGCAACCCTGAAACCATGTATTCCTTTTTCCAGCACAAGAATAAATACCCTGTCAGCAACTGGCAGGCTGAGAGTTAGAATTCGGCCTGACCAATGCAACTCCCAGGCCAAGGGCTGGGGTTATGCTTCCAATCATTTATCCCAGACTCCTTGGATATAGGGGTGTTAGAGGGCTGGGGTCTCACTTTGAATCAAATACACACACACACACACACACACACACACACACACACACACACACACACACGTTCCAACTTTAGAATGTTCTTTCTCAGGAGTTGTCTTCTATCTCATTTTTGGAAAGGAGGTCGGTCACTGAGACCTGAGGCTCCATTGTTAGACTGGCTGGCTTCCTGTTTCTGCCTTCCTGCATCAGAATTATAAGTGCATACCACCATGCTTGCTTTGTTGTTGTTGGTTAATATGGGTTCTCGGGATCAAGTCCAGGTCCTTATGCGTACACAGCAAGCACTTTGCCCACTAAGCTACTCCTTATCCTTGAATGTTCTCTTTTTAATATTTGATGTTAAGCAAAATGTATATACTGTCTTGATGGTTTCTTGAAGAAGGGATTAAAATATAGACTATTTCTAATTTATTCTTCAGGATAAACATACACCCTCAAAATGTGGTAGAGCAAAACTTAACAATTCTTATCAACTTTTCTCAATTTTCTTATAGTAATAAGTTGGTGATAATATTTTTATTGGACTCATGTCAGTACCTCCATCCATGTTAAATTCTCTGGATAGTCCTGGTCATATAATTCCACTTAACAAATTATTTTGATTTTCTCCAAGCATCATAAAGTAGCAGAGCTAATCCAAATAAGCATTTAGATTTAAGCAGGACCAGGCCACAGTAGGGTGGCCACTAGAACTTTGGTGACCTCAGTGTCTAGGAATCTTCAGCCCTTCCTGCAGATAAGTTTAGAAAGAAGATAATCCAGTTCTCCTGTATCCATTGGTTGACAGACCCTCCCTTATCTTTAGTGCTACTTAGTGACTGTAAAGTGTTTCCTTGGGTTATCCTCCTGGAAATGGAGTTGATAATTGTTGCTTGAACTTCCTGCAGTTGGCCTTTTTTTCTCCTTTTTCTTTGTCTTTCGGGGTGGTCTACTGATGGTCTCAAGAATTCCATGAATGTCAAAAATGTGCAGGAGTCTGGCACTCTGATTTCAAGGCAAATTCACCTGAACTCCATTCCCCTTTGTGACTGAAGTAAAAGAGAACTTTAGTGATTAGGTTAATCTGTTCAGGAAAATTTCTTGTTAAGGTTGTGTGTCAACCCTGGGAAAGTCACTGTGAGAGCTATTCTCATTTATCTTGGCTACTCTGTCTACAAAGTTTCTTTGTCTGCAAATCAATGTAACAGATTTTAGAATGACCCAATAATAAGTGTTATATTTCTTCCATAGCAGGAAAGAGATTTCTTTTCCCAGGTATGGTCTTCTATTCCTCTTTTCTTTAAGTCCCAGAAGTGGTATTTAATCTTTGAGAACATTATATTTTGCATATGGTAACGATTGTTAAAACCATTGGGGAAATTTACCAAGAAATGGATGCATTTTTTTCCTTCTTGCTTTCACAGAAGTAGCAACAATCCTAACACTATTTTCTGTGATCTGAGATTCTTGATAATGGGCTCGCCTTAAGGATTTGGTTGAAATATGTGTATATAGGCTTTGCATAACTATTTGGACATATGCTTAGCAAGAGGGCTCCATCTGATGGAGATGAATCAGAATCAGCTACAGTTTTTAAAGCTCAGCTTGCTGACAATCCCCTCACTCCCACACACCCAGTTTGATTGGTGCTTCTGAGGGAAGCCAAACAAATCTGCCTCACCAGTTTCTAGGCAATATTGATGCTGTTTTCTCTGGACCACAGTTTCACGACTGTTTAAAGAAGGGAGTAACAAATAACCAATATCTGAAGCTGCTAGTCCTTCTACTAAAGTCTTCATCAAATGTGCAGGAGTGTTGAAGGAGTTGGAGTAACCCCCATTGCTATCAGGAAGCTGATAAATCTATCATTATCCCACAGTTAAAAACCACGAAAGATGGACCAATGTTATAATTAAAACATGAACTCTAGTATCATGATTTTTGTTTCAAACTCTCATCTTGGAAGTATTACGCTGTGAATAAAATGATTACAAAAATCAGTTGGATAGTTAGGTTTTAGTGTATCAATTTAACACCTGATTGAGAAGAATGTGTTTTTTCCACGTCACATGGATTAAAATGTTAGTTAAACCTGGACAAGCCTCGATGTGTCTGAACTGAGTTAATGAGTAACTGAATAATTTACCCATAAGTGTAGAATAATCCTCACGACCATATGATATAATAGGGAAAGCAATCAGCAGTTTCAAAAACTGCCATCACTGACCTATTGTTTTCTTTTATCTTAACTGATAGTTCCTACATGCCTTGGAGGGGAATCCGGACTAATTAGCTGATCAGGAAGAAACCAGCTGGCAGTGAGACACAGCTCAAATTACATATGCAAGCCCAGTCACAAAGTTAGGTTACAGCTTGCGCAGAAGGATGAGAAAACTGGGTAGGAAGAAGCCATTGCCAGGCAAAAATCCAAGATAGAACCTCTGCCAAGTGACTTAAGGACAAGTTTCAACAATGTTCTGGATGCTTTGTGAGAAGAGCAAACATTGTGATAGGTCAGCCATTATACATGATGTCAGTATTCGTGTCTTCTTCCTCTAAATGGCTGTAGAGGGCTTTATGTAGACATTCCTTCTGAGATCTTAGTGATGATTCAGTGGCCTCAAGTGGTAAGACTTTTCAAATGAAAGTGCCTTTCTGTAATTTAGTGACAAGAAATTGTATAGAATTAACGAAGTGAGAACAACGGGCTTGAAATCCATTTTCTAATATAGAACTACAATTTATATCTCCCAGCTCAATGCTTACGTGGTTCAATTCTAGGAGGAACTGTTGGAAGTAAGGGTGTTTCGATCATTTTGAATTTTCTAAGGGGATTTTCTCTGTTGAGTTAAAGAACTATTAGACAGCTATCCAGGCTTGGGTTTCTAGATGTTTCCTCTTGTTCTCCAGGAGACACCTGAAAGAAAAGCTTGACAGTCATTTCGGTAGGAGTCTTATGATTGTCATGTGACATTTTCCACATCCGCTGTCTGCCTGCTCTTGTTTTCTCATGTGCCACCCTCCAGTGTTAACTGGTGCCTTCACCCTGCTTTCTCTTGGCTCTTACTGCCACTACCTGCATCAAAGTCAGAGGATTTGGAGAATCCCAAAGGTATTACAGTCTGGCCTCTAAGTAACCTCAGTTAAGTAGCTCTTTTGGCTATCCCACCCAAAGGGATTTCCCAATTTTCTTTGTTTTGCCAATTGCCTCCAGCTAGATTAGAGAAATCTTATGTACTATATGCTTTTCAAACACAACTTCTTCCCTGCCCATGCTGTTGAATATGGAGCGGAAAAAACTAGAAAATTAAATACTGACCACTTAATGTGATAAGTGTTTCTGTAAGTACTTGAAAGTATTACTTAGTTTTGTCTGCAACAGCTGCCGAATGTAGTAACTTCAGCTCTCCTCATGTTGTGATGAGGGAACGAGAGCATTGGGAGGCTAATTTCCTTAATAGTTCACACATAGTAAGAGATAGGGCTAGAGCTCAGGGCATCCAGGTCAGAGTTTATGCTCTTAAGTATTTGCTGAAGCTCTTACCACCAACAGAGTGACTTTTCCTTCCTCTGGGGAATATATGCTGTTCTTCCTTAAAGTCTGTTCCCGCTCTTAGTAATATTTAAATGGTCTGATCTGTCTACTCCCTTCTAGTACCACAGGATCTGATTTGGTCCCCCAAGACATGACTGCTACACATAAGGTCAGGAGACCAGAAAACAGGACTGTGAGAATTCCCTCTGATCTTATAGGCATCCACACAAATAATACCTCTGGTGTTCTTTATTTTCATTTTATCACTGAAAGAAAGGATCAAGGTAGTTCCACATCAATTATCAGATAGCTTGTCCCCCTTCCTTTCCGCTTTTATTATCAAGATCATATTCTTTGAAGTTAACATAATCCTAATTAGTCAGAATTTACTAAATAGGTATATTGGAAGGAGGGTTACTTATGGCTCTGTTCTCTTTGATTTACTGAGTAAAATTAAAATGGAAATTACTTTTTACATATTAAAACATGCATTACTTCTGAAAAATATTTATAGCTACAAAGTACTTTCATTTTAGAGAAATATATAGAGATAAGAAGTCAGGGTTCAAATACTGAACGATTTAAGCAGGAGATAAGTGAATCTTGTTAATTTTGATAAAAGTACCTGAAGTAGAATACAGAGTCCAGAAAAATCTCAAAAACTGAGACTCACACACTGATTCTCATATTCAGCTTGAGATCATTCACAGAGACTCCCTGATTCCCACACACACCTTGAGATCATTCAAGAGACTGAGAGTCACTAATTCCCATGTACAAATTGAGATCATTTATGGCTTTTCCTAACAAATACTGAGATCCTATTGTATAAGCAGAGACAGAGCTGTGAACTGTAACAAAGAAATGTTTACTGTCCTTGTGGTGTTCAAAGGCTAGTGGGACAAATAAACCTTGATAATAAGTAACTCCAGTGAAATCTGTTGTGAATTGTCATGGGAGATGGAGTACAGTAGACAGAAATACTCTAGAAGAAAGTGAAAAGTGAAAACCTTCCAGAAGATTTGGTATTTATGCTAAGACTTAAAGGATATGAAGGGTCAACACTGTGATAAGGAAAGTTCAAACATTCCAAGTAAAAGCAATAGCACGTGTGTAAAGCCAGAGGTAGAGAAGTAGGTAACATAGCCAAAGAACTGAAACATCAGCTAAAGGCACATTTCCCTTGGCTGAATGAGGACTTTCAGCCACAGGAAGTGTCCATTGGTGCTAGATGTAGAAAGCAGGTCATCTGAATCCCTGAACTGGTCTCCTGCTGTTGATTTTATTATTATTTTGGCATTTTTTTTGGGGGGGGGCACCACCCAGCTCCCAAATAAATCATATGCTCCCAAATAAATCATATACATGGAGGCTTAATCCTTACTTATAAATGCCAAACAAACCTTAGCGTGGCTTGTTTTAGCCAGCTTTTCTTAATTTAAATCATTCTGCCTACCTTTTTTTGCTTCTGGGCTTTTACTTTTCTCTATTTCTAGATATCTTTTTTTTCCTTCTTACTCCATGGCTTGCTGTGTAGCAGGGTGGCTGGGCCCTTCTTTTCTCACTCCCTGATCTATTTCTTCCCAATTTTCTCCTTCTACTTATTCTCTCTGCCAGCCAGCCCCACCTATCCTTTCTCCTGCAGCACTATTGGCTGTTCAGCTCTTTATTAGACCATCAGGTGTTTTAGGCAGGCAAAGTAACACAGCTTCACAGAGTTAAGCAAATACAACACAAAGGAATGCAATACATCTTTACATCATTAAACAAATGTTCTGCAGTATAAGCAAATTTAACACGTCTTAAAAATATATTATACAATAGCCTCCTACTATTGTTTCTATGGCCTTGTATTGGGTGGTTAAACTTTGAAGCAAAACTGTTGTTAGACCACATGGTACCTTTGCATGACTCAGGAGTATAACCTCTTTCTGAATTGAGGAAATATTTTGTTAGAGAAAAATCTGCCAAAAAGAGTGTCAAGAAATATGCAAATAGAGCATCTTAATGGTGCTCTGTTAGATGTATAGGACATTACTACACAATTACATTTGTGACTGAAGATTCAAACCAAATATAAATAAGTGATATCTTAAGCATCTGTTGAAGAAGATTCTATAACTCTTGGGCTCCAGTGATCTTTTAATGAGTCCTGATGAGTTATCCAGAGTTGAACCATAGATGTTGACCTCCTCTCAGGTGTTTAAATTCTCTTAGCTTCTGATTTATGACCCATTGCTGCTGTGACCATCAACATTTCTGTTTATTCTCCTGCCCAATTTCCTGGATACTGGTTCCTGATTTATTGTTTTCGGTGATTGAACTCATTTTCTCCATATGAAGTGAAACTCTCCATCAAATCACAGAATGAAAAATGTAATTTTGAATTTTGCCTCCTTATTGGGTTCCTCTTTTTCCATTTAGAGTTTGTGTTTTATGGTTGGTCATATTTACATCCTTGTTTGAGGTTACTGGAGCCTCTTCCATAAAGTATATGCTAAGAAGGGGATGGGTGCTAATCTTGGGATAGAATAATTTTTCCAAGTATTTTATATACTAGAATACAGGTAATTTCACAGTGCTTACAATGTTGGGGAAAAAAACCCAAATATCCTTAGTTAAATAATCTTCAACAACTATAGAAGAAAAAGGGGTTAGTTACTGCAGAGCCTTCTCAGTCTTTATTATGACAGTGTGCTTATATTATTAATCAGCAACTGGAGACGTAAGTCACAAGCAATGCCACACCAGTTTGGAATTATGATTAATAGGATGGTATTTATTTAAAGGGGAAAAACTTACAGATCACAGCCCTCTGCGCAACCAGGAAGGGAGTCTAGTCGCCAGCGGAGCAGGAAGAGAGAGCGAG
>NC_022026.1:40184773-40194586 GCF_000317375.1 Microtus ochrogaster | reverse complement strand
GGCAAAGCCTGTTCCTGATCAAATCTTGAACCTGGAGAAACAATGAGGTTAGTTCTGTATCATCAGGTATAAATTCAGCAGTTTCAATATGTAAAATAACTCTTTCTGCATATTGTGAATCAGTGACTATATTAATAGGTTCTTTAAAATCTCATTTTCATATTTTCCATTTCCAGAATTTCCTCAGTTTGTTTTTTCTTTGTCTCTATTTTGGATTCAAGTTTTGCTGATTTTGGGATTTGTTTGTTTTTTTTCCATTTTTTTGTTTGTCTTTTCCTCCATTTCTTTGAGGGAATCTTTCATTTCCTCTTTAAAGGTCTCAAACATTCTCCTAAAGTTATTTTTCAGGCCATTTTCTTCTGTTTCATCTATATTGGGGTGTTCAAGTTTTGCTGTTGTAGAGCCACTAGGTTTTGTTGTTGTCGTGTTGCTCTTTGTGGTGTTGTCTGTGTTCTTACCTTGTCTGCTCATCTTTTCTTCTGATTGGTGTAGTTGGGGCTGTGTCTCTAGTGATCAATCTTCCAGGTGCCAGTGCAATCAAGGCTCACATGTCTGCTCCTCATGCTGCAGTCAAGGCCATGGTTCTGGTCACCCTGTAGGTCACTCTACATTCCTGGTGGTCACTCTGGGGTCCTGGATGTTGCTCTGCAATCCCAGGTGTTTGCTCCGGCCTGTTCCCATCATGTTGCTTGTTTGGGACTGCTCCTGCCGAGGTTACTGGCCTGAGCATGATCAGGTGGAGGTGGTTGGCTTGGGACTATTCTGGTGGAGGTTTCTGGTTCAGGCCTGCTCGAACAAAGTAGTGCCTTCTGGATATTACAGGACCACTGCACTCATGAACTCACAGCAGCTCTGCTTGCCTGTATAAGACTGGCCCATCAATCCACTCAGTATTCCAGAATGCATAGAAGAGGGCTCCCAAGGCCGCATTCTTAGGTGAACACTGTTGTGGAAACAACCTAGATGCCCCTCAATGGAAGAACGGATAAAGAAAGTGTGGCACATCTACACATTAGATTACTACTCAGCGGTAAAAAAAAAAAACAATGACATCTTGAATTTTGCATGCAAATGGATGCACAAATAGAGAACACTATCCTGAGTGAGGTAACCCAGACCCAAAAATATGAATATGGTATGTACTCACTCATTAGTGGATTCTAGCCATAACTAAAGGACTGAGCCTATAATTCATGATCCTAGAGAAGCTAAATAGAAAGGTGAACCCCCCCCCAAAAAACCCATGTAGTTATCCTCCTGGATATTGGAAGTATACAAGATTTCCAGGCAAAAATTGAGAGCTTGGGGGTGGGGGTGGGACTGTGGTAAGGGGAAATGGGGAGAGAGAAGTGAGAAGGGGAGGATGGGGAGAGCTTGGGGGAATGGGACAGTTAGGATGGAGGAGGGGTGGATATGGGAGCAGGGAAGTATGTATCTTAATTAAGGAAGCCATTTGAGGGTTGGCAAGAGACTGGACTCTAGAGGGGTTCCCAGGTGTCCAATGAGATGCCCCCAGCTTGTTCTTGAGCAGCTGAGGAGAGGGCACTTGAACTGGTCCTATACTATAGCCACTCTGATGAATATCTTGCATATCGCCATAGAACCTTCATCTGGCGATGGATGGAGATAGAGACAGAAACCCACAATGGAGCACTGGACTGAGCTCCCAAGGTCCAAATGAGGAGCAGAAAGATGGAGAACATAAGTAAGGAAGTCAGGACCACGAGGGGTGCACCCACCCACTGAGACAGTGGGCCTGATCTATTGGGAGCTCACCAAGGCCAGCTGGACTGTGACTGAAAAAGCATGTGATAAAACCGGACTCTCTGAATGTGGCTGACAATGAGGGCTGACTGAGAAGCCAAGGACAATGGCACTAGGTTTTGATCCTACTGCATGTACTGGCTTTTTGGGAGCATAGTCTGTTTGGAACCTAACCTTTCTAGACCTGGATGGAGAGGGGAGGACCTTGGACTTTCACAGGGCAGGGAACCCTGACTGCTCTTTGAACTGGAGAGAGAAGGGGAGGGAGAATGGGGGCAGGTGGAGGGGAATGGGAAGAGGGGAGGAGGTGAAATTTTATAATAATAATAATAATAATAATAATAATAATAATAAATGTTATTTTTCTACCAATCTTTTCTCTCACAGACAGGAAACTGGATAAACTGCCCTCTATTGACAGTTATATGTTTATTTACTTTCATTATTGAAATCTATCACACTGTTTTTCATTTTATGAGAGTCTGTCCCTCCTATTTTATTCATTTTTTCCTTTTTACTAGCACTATTTGCCCCCCTCCTCATTAGGTAACCTTGACTAATATATTTGAATCAGGTCCTCATATATATTTTTGTTCTTGTGAAATATATTTCTGTTCAAGTGTAATACAAAGAACTATGGGAGTCTGTGCTCTGCTAGCTCTACTTCACTGCTTCTAGCAGTGTAAGCTATTTCATGAGAAGGTACACACCAACTTTAGCTTGCTCATTCCCATCCTCTTTCAAGGGAAACCTGTGTTTGTTCGATATCCCATGCCACAAATATTTCTGTTCTTTTCATTGTTATTTTTGTCCCTTGTGGACTTTTAACCATATGTATGTGGTCAAGAAGCAACTTGTCTTCGATTAAAGCAATTGTCTCATTTCAGGGTCCTATAACAGTTAAATTATGTTTTTTCTACAACACATGTTATTGCTTACCACTCTTAAAATACCACTATTAAAATATTAAAATATTAAAATAAAATGTTGGAGTTGTTACAATCAGATTGTAGTTATAGTTAGACTAGTTATAATGAATACTCTTTTTCTGGTTTTGTCTTAATCTAGCCTTCTTGGTTACTATTCAAAAAGACATTTCCCATGAACTGAATTTCTGCATCCTCCTGTTTCAAGAAGGCAGCATAAGCTAGTAGATAAGACTCATTTGTAACTTTACTTTCTGCCTTCCTTTCTTGATGTCAGCTGTTCTGACATCAAGGCAACTGGTTGAGATTCTGCAGCATTATAGACTACTACAGCCAAGTTTTAACCAAAATTCTATATTTTCTCATGATCCCCATAATATTACTGACACCTTCAACCAGCAGGAAGCAGTATAGTATACTGTGCCCAAACTCCCAAAATATTATTGATAAATGTTTGTTTTCATTTAAAGAGGATTGCTTAAATGATTTATGATCATAGTCAATGACGTTCTAAAGAATAAGGGGTGTGTGATACAGAAATAGTTTAAAAGTAGATTATTAAATCAATTTTAATCCAAAAAATAACTGTTAATCTCAAAATATTTTATATTGGTATGGATTTTGGTTTATTGATACAAATTTAAGGTATATTCCTCCAGGTTTTTAAAGCATTATGTTTATACAGCTCATTTAAAATGTAATGTAAAGTTAAAAATACAATTTAAAAGTCAAACTTAGAGTCATGTTAATTAGGTTTTCTAGATATGCAGAGATATATTTCAGATGGATAAGTAATCTTCAAACACTTCAACAAACTGCAGAATAATACATTGAAAATGTTTTAAGAACTTAGATTTTTCTTGACAGTAGACAAGTCTGCTTCTGGAAGCTCCAACTGCTTCAAGAAGATGATGAGCATTGAAGAAGCTCCTTATCAAGTTTGCTTTCAATGCAGCAAGGCTAGCCATTAGGGCAAGAAACTGCTCTTTCCTGGACTGCTTGCCTGTATGCTGTATAAAGTGGATGTAAAGGGCCCACTTGAAAATGACCGCTAACCTCTATCAAAACAAGGCAGGATGGTCCTTTCAATTTCCTGCTTCACAGAAAAAAACTTCCAGACATTCTGCAGGGCATAGAGGAAAATGATTGACAAACTGCTAATATGGGTAGAACAAGCATTCAAATTTCCTACTTCACTGAGAAGTATGCCAACACTCTAGAACAAAAGTAAGTATATGGGTATCTATACTAATATTACAGAATTACTTTGGGTGACTGTTGAGGGAATCAGAAGTCCTTGTCATTTCTAGAGTTTTGGAAGTTACTTACAATGCACTTCTTGTTTACTCAGGTAAACAATCAATCGGTTTTAAATTTAGCTCCCCCTTTTGGAAAGATAATATTCATTAAGCACCATTGTATGTTGGAAGTATGAAATTTGCTTTTTGCTTTTACAGGAGGTAACAAATAAGAGATTGCCTTGAGTATCACCAGAGACTTTGGCCTTTGAACTTTAAAACTGTGCTGAGATTGTGAGAGCCTATGGGAACATATGATGTTGGAGAAAATGCATTTTGCATTACAGTATGACCAGGGGTCTTTGACAGGTTCTTATATGTAGCCTTGATTGGCCTGAAACTTTCTATGAAGACCAGGCTGGCCTTGAACGTATAGTGATTCACCTGCCTCTGCCTCTTGAGCGCTGGGATTAAAAGTAGGTGCCACCACAACCAGCTGATTAATTATTTTTATTTTTTACTGTGTATTCTGAGGGATCAAACTCAGGTCCTCATGCTTGTAAGGAAACAACTGAGTCACCTGTCCAGCCCCACTTTTCTCTATCAAAAACAATTATTTGAGAAATCAGTTTCAGGATACTTCCTGAAGGAATTAAAACCAGCATTAGAAAATACACATAGTAAAGCTATTTGGAAAGGCAGGTCAATTGTTTTACATTTTCCTGTAGACACTGCTGCCTGCTTGGTGGCCAGCCCTGGTTGGCAGACCACTTCTCACTGTCCTTCTCCTCCCCAATTTTCTGTATGAAGCTGGCTGAATCAGTGCTGCGCTTGCAGTTCTCAGTCACCATTACCATCTGATGTGGGAGTGTCATATATCAATCTGTTGATTTCATTGGTTAAGCAATAAAGAAACTGTTTGGCCCTGATAGGTTAAAACATAGGTGGGAGGAGTAAACAGAACAGAATGATGGGAGGAAGAGGAAGTGAGCTCAGAGAGATGCCATGCTCCCCTCTCCCAGGCAACTCCAACCCAGGATGGACGTAGGCTAGAATCTTCCCGGTAAGACCGGTGCTACACAAGTTTATTAGAGATGGGTTGAGCGGGATATCAGAATTAGCCAGTAAGGGCTAGAGCTAATGGGCCAAGCAGTGTTTAAAAGAATACAGTTTGCGTGTTGTTATTTTGGGGCATAAGCAAGCCAGGCGGCCGGGGTGCTGGGGACACAGCCCCGCCGCTCCTATTACAATAACCATCCTTGCAGTATACTGGCACCTTGCAATAGGAGAAGGTCTTTGGCCCTTCTGTGGGCCTTTTTAAATTTTTTTAAACTACCTATTTTTAGTTTACATACCAATCCTAGTTCCTCTCCCTCCCCTCCTTCTGCTTCCCTCTCCTTACCACCACCCAACCCCTATCTATTCTTCAGAGAGGATGAGGCCTTCTATGGGAGTCAACAAAGTCTGTCACATCACACTGAGGCAGGACCAAGGCCCTCCTGCCTGTATCTAGACTGAGCAAAGTATCCCTCCATAGGGAATGGGCTCCAAAAGTCATTTCATGCAGTACGGATAAAGCCGGGTGGTGGTGGCACACACCTTTAATCCTAACTTGGGAAGCAGAGGCAGGAGGATCTCTGTTAGTTCAAGGCCAGCCTGGTCTAAAGAGGGATTTCTAGGACTGGCTCCATAGCTATTGAGAAACCCTGCCTTGAGCCCCCCAACCCCCCAAAAAATTCTGGTCCCACTACTATTGACCCCACCAACTGACGAAACCACACAACTGCCACCCACATTTAGAGGGCCTAGCTCAGTGTCCTCTGCAGGTTCCCCAGCTGACAGTCTGGAGTCAGTGAGCTCCCTCTAGCTCGCGTCAGCTGTTTCTGTGGGTTTCCCCATCATGGTCCTTACCCCTTAGCTCATATTATTGCTTCTTCCTCTCTTTGACTGAACTCCTGGAGTTTGGCCCAGTGCTTAGCTGTGCGTCTCTGCATCTGCTTCTTTCAGTTACTGAATGAATGTTCTATGATGACAATTAAGGTAGTCATCAATCTGATTACAGGGGAGGTGAGATCATATGTAGGATTGTAACAAATACCATAAAGACATATGTATCTTAAAGCTGATGGGTTGTCTAAGTCGGCATGGGAACTGTGACCCGCATCTCATTTCCTACAGATGTCCTGTCCTGAGACCTTGCCCCAGCCATACCTAGTGCTTTCCCTTCTACCCTGTGAAACAAATCTTCAAGGGACATTTGTGTTGGATCAGTTTGACCCTCCAGTGCCTGCTTATCAGGGGGCTGTTCATCCCACTCTCAATGTTGTAGCAGCCAACGTTCCTCTGTTATCATCTACCCACCCTTTCCTTCCTTCTTCCCTTTCCCACAATCAGAGACTGAGAAGGACATACACATTTTCACATCTGATTACTTTTATTGGCACTACAATGAACTTGGCCTTGTGTTAAAATGTGATTTTCACATCACTGGCCATGACTCAGCTGCCAGACCTATGCACTTGTGTTTCTTGGGTCTTCATTTGTGCCTTGAGTCTTGGAGCTGGTCAGGTCCTCAACACAAGTATGGGAGCTGTCTAAGCCTGGTTGACTCTGCTTAGGTGCACTCAGTTTGGCATATTCCTCACCTGTTTCTTCAATCAGTAATGCCAACGCTGTTTCGCTAGGCTCTTTTGGAATTCTTATTTGGATGGCTTTCCTAGAAGCCTTTCCACGAGTATTTCTTCGCAACGATGGTTTCTTCTTCATGGTAATCTGAAAGGGTCACACACTAAGGTCACAGGGCACTGCTTTGGGAAAAGATAGATACACATGTGGAGGGGATTTATGAGAAGGGGCGAGGTAGAGGAAGAGGTAGAGGAGGGGTTTATAGGGGGCCAGAGAAAGTCCTAGGGTGGGAATAGCTTCAGAAAGGAGGAAATAAGCTTAGGTCCTCTCACCTTCACAGTTTGATGACAATAACAGCGACACTGGGTCTTCTGCACGGAGCTGTGCTTGGGATGAGGGGCAGTCTTACGCTGCTTCTTCTTCATCTTCAACCCTAGGGTCGAGGGGGTTGCATCTGCACTAGGCTCTGGAGGTTTCTTGGGCACCTTTCCCATGCTAGGCTTTTTAGCAGACTGGCCCAGAGCTCTGAGTACCCTGCTTATCTCCTCGCCAGAACAATGGAGGGCCACACCCTTCAGCCCTGATTGGTCAGCAAAGTCTGCCCTAGCCAAGAGCAGCTAAGGTGGGGTTGAGACAACATCACAATGCCCCACCTCAGACACCTTTGGGGATGAAGGGAATCCATGGCAGGCTGCCTGAACATCCCAGATATAACTTACACTCTGGAAAATGGGAAAATATGCTAGAACTTCAATGTCTGGTTGGAAATGGGCAGCTTTAATGAAACTTCTGCAAGAGAAATTTCTTATGTTTCCTGCTTTCTTCATATACCCAAGTTAGACTGTGGTGAACTCAGAGAGTTTGCTACTTCAAACCTGTACTTTAGTTGCTTTGGCTTTCCCTTCATCTTCTGATCATATTTTAGATATTATACCTAATTACTGTACAAAGTGATCGGACCCTATTAAGAGTTCATCAGTTATGGATGACATCCTATAAGCAACAACAGTAAAACCATGTGTCCCATAAAGACATGTCCTTACCACCACAATAGAAGAAAACACGTGCCCTGTAAATTGACATCACCTTACCTATTTGGCATCTAAGACTGCCTATTTTTTAATTCCTGGTTTAAAATAGATGTTATTTTTCTATCAGTCTTTTTACTTAACAGGTAGGGAATGGCGTAAACTACCCTCTATTGACAGTTATGTTTATTTGCTTGTATTGAAATCAATCACACTATTTTTCATTTTATGATATTCTGTCTCTCCTGTTTTATTCATTATTTTCCTTTTTACTAGCACTATTTGCCTCCCTCCTCATTCGGTAACCTCAACTAATCAGATCTCCATATAGATATTTGTTCTTCCAAAATATATTTCTGTTCAAGTGTAGTACAGTGGACTATGGTATTCTGTGCTCTGTTATCTCTAGTTCACTGCTTCTAGCATTGTAAGCTATTTCATGAGAATGCACACACCAACTCTAGCTTGCTCATTCCCATCCTATTTCGAGGGAAACCTATGTTTCATCAATATCCCATGCCACAAACAAAGATGTTCTATTCATTGTTATTGATGTCCTTTGTGAACTTCAAAACATATGTATGTGGTCACCAAACAACTTTCTTAGTCTTAGATTGATGTAATTGTCTCATTTCAGGGTCATATAACAGTTAAATTATGGTTTTTCTACAACACAGGCTTATTGGTTACTACTCTTAAAATACAACTGTTAGAGTAGCTATAGTCAGACTTGTAGTTATAGTTAGACTAGTTATAATGAACACTCTATTCCTGGTTTTGTCTTAATCTAGCCTTCTTGACTGAGCTAATGAAACAAAGATCTCCCATGAACTGAATTTCTGCATCCTCCTATTTCAAGAAGGCAGCATAAGCTAGGAGAGAGGACTCATTTGTAACTTCACTTTCTGCCATCCTTTCTTGATGTCAGCTGTTCTGAATTGGGAAATGAGCTGGCATTCCCACCAAGCAGCAAGAAAACCACGTGACTCAGATCTCCACAAATCCTCCATGAGATTCTCAAGATCCAGAGGGTATCTCCTCTCCACTAAGAAGCAAGGTGGCTCTGTTGGTTTGTGTATCATTTTAGTTACAAAAAAAAAACTGAATAGTGACTTGATCTTTCACTCTCTTGTCTGCAAAAAGCCAGCATTCCCAATTTCTTGGAGTGGGATTGGTAGGTCCCTTTAAAAAAATAAATATATCCAGGTGGTGGTGGCACACAACGTTAATCCTAGCACTTAGGAGTCAGAGACAAGTGGATCTCTGTGACTTTGAGACCAGCCTGGTCTACAAAGCAGGTTCCAGGACAGGATCCAAAGCTACACGGTCCCAAAACATGAATATATACAGCAGTATCAGAAACCAGCATAAGATTAAGCATTGATTGACGATAACTACAAACAGTTTAAATCACATTGCAGAAATAATTTTTGCAAGTAATTTCAAATCTTTTCTAAAATTCAACAAAAAGATATTAATTAGAAATTATAGCACTGAAGAAAACTAAAAATAAAATAAATTGAATGCCTTTATCCAGGGTAAAGGAAACAAAGAAAGATCAGTGTACTTGAGGGAACATCAGTATAATTTATCTAAACTGAAGAGAGAGACTAGCAACTTTAAGCAATCATAGCAACTTAGAGTCTTGGAGACTAATTAGAAAAGACTTGACTTTCTAGTGATGAGTGTCCAGAAGAAAATGAGAGAGTGAGATTGATGTTTTATTTCTATTTTGTTGCTGTGATAAAACACCATGGCCGAGGCAACTTATAACGAAAGTTTATTTGGGTTGATGGTCTTTTTTTTTTTTTTTTTTGGAGAGTATTTTCTTTACAGCTCAGTTTTACTTGCATGCGTTCTTTTTTTTCTTTTCTTTTTTTTCTTTTTCTTTTAATTTATTTATTAAAGATTTCTGTCTCTTTCCCTCCACCGCCTCCCATTTCCCTCCCCCTCCTCCAATTAAGTCCCCCTCCCTCATCAGCTCAAAGAACAATCAGGGTTCCCTGCCCTGTGGGAAGTCCAAGGACCACCCACTTCCATCCAGGTCTAGGAAGGTGAGCATACAAACTGCCTAGGCTCCCACAAAGCCAGTATATGCAGTAGGATCAAAACCCAGTGCCATTGTTCTTGAGTTCTCAGTAGCCCTTATTGACCGCTATGTTCAGCAAGTCCGGTTTTATCCCATGCTTTTTCAGACCCAGGCCAGCTGGCCTTGGTGAGTTCCCAATAGAA
>NC_022026.1:40178152-40183788 GCF_000317375.1 Microtus ochrogaster | reverse complement strand
GGATCAACATAGTAAAAATGGCAATTCTACCAAAAGCAATCTGTAGATTCAATGCAATCCCCATCAAAATCCCATCAAAATTCTTCACAGATCTGAGTTTTGGTCTTAAAGAGTTAGATTCCACAATGACAAGGACAGTATGATAGATAGCTAGATTGGGAAGCTGAGAGATCTTATCTTTACTCAGAAGCATGAAACTGGTTCCTTTCAACCACATTACCATCAGCTTTTGTGAATTGAGGCAATTGCTTTCTAAAAGCAGAAAATGCCTTAGGATCTCTTTGACAAGTTGGAGGCTTAGGTTGGTGGAGTCTTGTACTCTGAGCACCAGTACAGATCAGGCCTCTCCTGGATGGTACCAATCTCCTGAACAATTATAGTCCCTTTCAGTCCTTACCGTGACTGTTACACTAAGTTTCCTAGTCCTCTTTCTCTCTCCAAATATATTTCTTTCTGCCCCACTTGCTCATTTTTGTTGTATAATCAAATAAGGGAATGGGTAATAATTAAACAATAGATTCAATGTTATGTTTTCTTGACATTTCCACCAAAGAAATCAATGTACTATTTTTTAATTTGTCCTCAGTAAAGTTCTCAGGACACAAAAGCAAACAGCCAGAATCTTTGCCATAATATTATAAAAATGGCCTCTAGCCCATTTGCTAATATTATTTCCCTCTGATACTCTTGATCTGGGCCTCCACTGTCCACATTGCTGTTAGTACTACTTACTGTCTTTCAGACTCCTACCATTATGGCCCTTTAAGCTCTGTTTTAAGTGTTCAACTCCTTATCTACTCCAAAGTTGTAAAGTATTCCTCCAGTCCTCTAAAAACATAGTCAGGTTTATCGTAGCAACAGTCCACTATCAGGTACTGACTGCTCTATCCATTACTGCTGTTGTGGTAAAACACTATGACCCAGGCAATTTAAGGAAGACTTTATTTGGGCTTATGCTTCTAGAGGGTTAGAATTCTTAATGGTGGGGACAGCGTAGCAGTCAACAGTCAGAGCAGGAAACCTGCAGATTACATCATTAACCATGAGCACTTAGAAGGGAGAGTATAGGCAGAGGCAGGCGGATCTCTGTGAGTTCGAGACCAGCCTGGTCTACAGAGCTAGTTCCAGGACAGGCTCCAAAGCCACTGAGAAACCCTGTCTCGAAAAACCAAAGAAAAATAAAATAAAATAGAAGAGAGAGTATAATGGATATAGGGGAAGGATATGAACTTCCAAGTCCTACTCCTAGTGATGTACTATTTCTTTTGTCAAGGCATCACAACCTCCCCAACAGTGCTCCCAACAGGGACAACACACGTTCAAATACCTAAACCTGTAAGTGATATTTCTCATTCAAACCACAACTTGGAATGGTATTAGATGATTCCATCAGATATTTCAAACATATAACATAACATGAACCTAAGTTTCAGGAGCAACAGAGAATTCTAAATGAGATAACACACACATTCACACCAACATACACACACACAGAAATCATTCTAGTACATATCATGATTTATGTTGGCATATATAGGGACAAAAATATCGAAGTATTTTAGTGTGTATGATTTTGAAACTTGTACAATAAAACTATAACCAATGAGGCAGTTAATTTGCAGAGGTCATTTTGTTTGTGCAAGTACTAGAGATAACGATCATGGCCTATAAAAGCTGGGATAGCAAGAATATTTGTGGTTTGTTTCACCAAATTCCTACATTCAAGGCTTAGGGATCTATGTAGAAGAGGAGGCAGAATAATTATACGAGCCAGTGGTGACAGATGACTCCAAGGAAACAGTGTCTTCCATATACTATAGGACTAATGAGCATATATGAACTCAAAAATCTGTATCAGCATGCATAAGACCTGTGCAGGCTCAACCCAGATGGATCCCAGCAGCACTGAAAAGAAGGGGACACTAAGTCCACCCCTAAACAGGAAGCTATCTGCAATTGATACTTGCTGGCAAAAGGGACATCGGGTTTCTCCAGTGGAGTCTCACTGGGTTTATCATTCACACTTGAGGGCAGGCCCAATGTTCAGAAGCAGTGGGCCAACACAAAACAAACTCAATGATATTTTTGCAAACTTTTTGTTTCCAATTTCTTTGTTTTGCTTTTTTTTGTCTTGTTGGTCTTTTGCTTATTTTGATTTTCATTTCTGTCTTTTGTGGTGGTGGGGCAGTGTATGTGTTCCTTTTTTTTCATTTCTTGTTTTTTTTAAGTAGAGAGAGAAAAAAATAACAAAGTTTGTGGGTAGTGAGGTTGGAAGGGTGTTATAAGAATTGGGGATGGGTAAACATAACCAAAATATATTGTGTGAAAAAGTATTTTTCAATAATTAAATAAAAATGTGGGTATATTAATGTATTAGAACTGTCAAGAAATACAGAGTAGCTTCAGTTAAAATAATTTTGCCTCTTGGAAGACTTGTAGTACCTACAGAAAATGGAATTAGGAAATTGCAAACTAGCATTCAGAACATATTTAAGGAATCACATTGAAAAGTCTAGTTTTTTTAGATGATTCTTGAATTATAAATCTTTTTGCTGAGCATAAATGTATTTTAAGTGGTCTAGTTTTGCAATCTTGTTTCAAGATAAATATTTGTCTGCAAGACACACACACACACACACACACCAAAAAGAAAAAAAAGAAAGAAAGGAAAAGAAGCTCCAACTCAGAATAAATGATATGGGCATCTTAGCATGAGAGTCTTAGGTCTAATATTTTTGCATTCAACAGTAATATGACAGAAATTCAGGGCTATGTCTCTTTAGATCTTTATTTTCCACTGGGTATATTCCAGGCTGTGTTATTTGATGGGAAACCATGAGCATCAATGTTGAGATGAGCAAGGCATATTTGCATATGCCTTTTAGCACCTTGTAAAACATCCTGAATGGCCTTGGTTTTTGTTCCCAAAGCAGAAAGATCTGGACTTGATAAGGTTTTTTAACTAAAGTAAGGAAGAAAGGATGCAGTAACAGAAACATCAATGGGGTTAATAAAGCTAGTAGAAAAGTAGCGCCTTGTGCCCGACCTTCAAGGCCACCTGTGGGCCTGGTCCATCAGTGATTTGCAAACTTAGGTTTAGGCTATTAAGATTTTAAATGGCTCTAGAGACTGAACAAATGTACCAGTGTTACTGTTGAAACCCACTGTCTTATTTTGTGGCAACACAGAAGTACTATGGAACAGTTGGGGATATTAGCTGTTCACTCTTTACAATGTAACCTTGGGTATACCTATTTAAATAAGAAGTGTCAAATAATGACCTGCAAAAGTATTTCTCTAGCTATTTTGTCTCCTCTATGCAAGTTGTTTCTCCATAATATTGGAAATTCCCAGGACATATTTCCTGTATTTTTACCATGTTTACTCTTAGTGCTATGGGAGTTTGAGCCACATTCCATCTCTCTTCCCCGTTCTCTGGGCCTTTGTTAGGAGTTATTTGATTGCTTTTAATGCCCCCCAAATGAACTGCCTCCACTACTGGAGTTTTGTGAAGGTGTTGTTGCTATAGTTGTAGTAAGTATTCTTTATTAAGAGTATGAGATGAACAGAGACCACCATACCTTCAACCTGGTCACCAAAATGAAGTTGAGGCCCTTTTTATCAAAGCTTGTACTAATGCCAACAGCTCCTTTCTGATAATTATGGATCTGCTAATTTTTGTCCTTCATTAGCTTTTGGGAGTTTTCAGAAAAATATTAGAATTTTATGGATATTTATTTATGCTTCCTTCTGTGAAGAGTTAGAGAGAATTGATGTGACTGAGGGTGCAGTTCTAATGACAAGATTTACAGTGTGCTTAGAATGACTCTCATCTTTAAAGGCTGTCTGCTATTTGAAGTATACATTTCCTGTTGACCCTTTGTCTTCTCAGAGTAAACAATGTCCCAAGAGTTTCCTTAAGTCCCTTAAGTTCATAGATCCTTGGTGGCATTATTGTGAGAGTAACCATGTGAAAAAAAAGTGTTACTTCAAGCCCTTTTCAAAGTCCATGAATACTGATGGATAGGAAGTCTTACTTCTTTTTTTTAAATTTATTTATTTATTAAAGATTTCTGTCTCTTCCCCGCCACCGCCTCCCATTTCCCTCCCCCTCCTCCAATTAAGTCCCCCTCCCTCCTCAGCCTGAAAAGCAATCAGGGTTCCCTGTCCTGTGGGAAGTCCAAGGAACCCCCACCTCCATCCAGGTCTAGCAAGTTGAGCATCCAAACTGCCTAGGCTCCCACAAAGCCAGTGCGTGCAGTAGGATCAGAAACCCATTGCCATTGTTCTTGAGTTCTCAGTAGTCCTCATTGTCCACTATGTTCAGAGAGTCCAGTTTTATCCCAGGCTTTTCCAGACCCTTCTTGAATTTTGCATACAAATGGGTGGAAATAGAAAACACTATCCTGAGTGAGGTAAGCCAGACCCAAAAAGAGGAACATGGGATGTACTCACTCATATTTGGTTTCTAGCCATAAACAAAGGACATTGAGCCTATAATTAATGGTCCTAGAGAAGTTAAATAAGGAAAACCCAAAGAAAAACATATAGGCATCCTCCTGAATATTAACCTTCATCAAGCGATGAAAGGAGACAGAGACAGAGACTCACATTGGAGCACTGGACAGAAATCTCAAGGTCCAAATCAGGAGCAAAAGGAGAGAGAGCACGAGCAAGGAACTCAGGACCGCGAGGGGTGCACCCACACACTGAGACATCCCCATTGTCTCACCAAGACAATGTGAGTTCATTGGGAACTCACCAAGGAAGTCTTACTTCTGCAGCAGAAAGAAAAGTAAAAGAAGGCAGGAAAGGATCAAAGAGACTGGAAAATGCTGAGTTGTGGGAAGATCAGTTAATCCCTTCTTTTTCTGCCTATAATTTTCATTGAAGAGGTTATAAAGAACATGGAAAGTGAAGGGAACTTCTTTGGGAGTCATGGGAATGCTTGATATTTGCGTCACTAGTGACAACTGTTTCATGGTCAATATCTTTAGTCCTTAAAAATTCTTGTGGTGCTGATATTAGGATTCTGACCTTGTTGGTATAGATATTAAGAATGGAAAAAAGTTAAGTACTTGGCTGATCTCATACAGCTGATTGGAGGTGCATTCTGGGTTCTAACTGTGAAGCCCTTGACATTTTAGCTATAGAAATCCGACTTTTTGTTCCATGTATACCTTCATTTAGAACTCCTTCTGTAGCTCAGAAATAACCCAACCCTCACTTGGACCTTCTTGGTTACATAATTAGGCATGATCTGTGTCATTAGGCCAACCTTTAGAAATTGCTTGTTTCATTTTCTTAAAGCCAGGTCTCATGTAGCCCTTAACTTGAACTTACTGTGGAACCAAGGATGACCTTAAACTTCTGGTATTCCTCCTCCATGTCCTGAAAACTATGATTACATGCTCAATTGGAATTATGTTTTTTTGTAGATCAGAGTTTCTATTTAGTAAAAGTCAGTGACATCTCTCCCTACTTTTGCTGAGTGTTGAAATAAGAGCGGCGGGTCCCCCGCACCCGGCCGCCCACATGGCTAGCTTAGCTTATGTCCCGAAATAATTACACGGAAACTGTATTCTTTTAATCACTGCCTGACCCATTAGTTCCAGCCTCTTATTGGTTAGCTCTTA
>NC_022026.1:40167732-40176292 GCF_000317375.1 Microtus ochrogaster | reverse complement strand
CCTTCCTGTTTCCGGTTTACGGTGGATCGCTGAACTCCGGGTGTGTGAGTGTGCTTTTATATTAAAATTGTCTTCTTGTACCCACTGGCCTGGATTAATTAAATTCGCCTTCATTTTGGCCCCCACCGGGTGTGTGAGTGTGCTTTTATATTAAAATTGTCTTCTTGTACCCACTGGCCTGGATTAATTAAATTCGCCTTCAGCTGAGTTGTGACAGCCTAAACCAAAGATATCGCCATACACTATCCTATATTGCCTTAGTGATCAAATTGCTCTTGCTTGAAAACCACTGATTGGAGAATTCTAGTCTTAAGGCATCTCATCACAGATGATGCCTTTCCTCTCCTCTGTCCACTGATGCTTTCTTATTATTTACTATAGTTATATTCGTCTGTCATATCAATACCTGGCTTCTTTCAGAGGAGGGTGCAGATATCTGTGCTTAAGTGTGAATGAAAGTGAAGGCCTGCAGGATGACAGATGGGCCAGATGGAATTGAATGTCAGGAACCTCTGAAAATGAACAGATGGTACTCCAGTGCCTTCCCTTTTGATTCTTCCATCCAGAGAGGACCATTTAAGAACCTGCCTGTTACTGACTCTCTCTCATCCCCATCTTCCAAGGGTATGAACTTTTTTTATCTGAAGTTATTGTGACATCTTAGCCCTGAGTTTCCTGGCTCCCTCATCTTTTTCTTATTTTGTCATTTCTTGGAGATTTTAGGAATCCTGGGCAAAAGGAAAGACCTGTCCCGGTGAGTTGAAATTTGTGTATCAAAGGAAGTATTACATACTTTACTTTGGTTTTACTCCCTCCCAATGACAACAGCTCTCTTACCTCAGCCAATGTCATGGCAGCACTTGATAACTGTGATTAGGTCCATCAGAGCACACATGGATACATGTGTTTAACACAGAGTTATCCTTTTGCTCCAAGAAAAACAGTGTACTTTTGTTCCTGTATGTTGTTGCCTTATCTAGACACCTCTTAATGTGAAACAGCTTCAAAATTCACCTTATCTTTGATCAGGTCCTCACCAATCTTTGTAGACAGCATTCTTATGTCTGCTGGGCTGTCTTTAAAGAACACTAGAGAAGAACAATTCAGTTTTGGTGACTTGTGTTTAGTGGAGGATGAGTGAAAAGGAATTTTGAGTGCTTATTTGATGACCACAAAAATATGGATGACTAATTCTGTTAGAGTAACCATTGGTTTCTTAGCAACAGAATTTGATTTCTTCCAACAGAATTTGGAGTTAGTTAGTTTGGAGCAATGATGATCTTAAGCACAATTTGTATGTTTACCACAGAGTGTTTTATTATTGTTTTTTTTCTTTTACTTTAAATTAAATGGGAATTTTTTGATTATTTAAGGTCAAATGCATGTACTATAGTCATAGGCTTATTCCATGCATGATACATAACTTCTGGAATGATGAATAACATGGGATATAAACAAAATATAATCCATGTTGGTGATTTAATGGACTGCCACTTCCTTGTTTTGTTATAACAACTTGTATTAAATTTGCAAACAATGAGGAATTGAGTTTGGATCCTAAGCAATCATGTAAAAAGTTATGTAGTGGCATATATCTATAATCTTAGTGCTGGAGAAACAAAGATGGGGGTGCCTACAGCTCTTTGGGCAGTTAAACCATCTGAATGAGTGAAAAAGCCTGTCTCAAAATTTAATTTAGAATAGTGAGATAGATACCTAATGCCAAACTCTGGCCTATACATGTATACACACATATGAATGCACAAACGCGCACATGTATATACAAACATATACACACTTACCCACAAATATTGACATCACTGGTTTCATGTTAATGTGAATGGATGCTACCTGTAAAAAGAAAAGCACTGTCACCAACAAAAACCCCTTTCCTTTGATATTAACAACGATATTTTACTTATGAAAATTCACCATCTTATGAAGGATATATTTTCAGAAGATAATGGATTTCACTAAATAGAGGGAAGCCAGTCATGGTGGTGTACAACTTTAATCCCAGTACTTGGGAGATATATCTCTGTGAGTTTGGTCAGTCTGGTCTACAAAGTGAGTTCCAGACAAGCCAAGGGTACATAGTGAGACTCTGTCTCAAAAAAAAAAAAGAAAAGAAAAATAAAATGGGGCTTTCCTGTGTGTGTATATTTCTGTGTCTGTGTGATAAGTGTTTACTGATAAAGATGTGTAACTCTTAAAATGTTTTAAATAATTGTAGATGTGTAGGCAGTTGGAAAAATACTAGAGAGATTCCATGTACTCTATCTAGTCTTCTCTCTTTCCTGTTAATTTCAAGTTTACACAAAATGTGATCAAATACAGTAAACGAACAATATGTTTATTTCATTCTATTACATTATAAATGTGTAGCTACCACTATAATCAATATATAAGGCTTTTCTATCACAAACCTCCTCATGCTTCATCTTTATAATCACACCCATGTGCCACGTAATATGGTCTCAAGTCCTTGACAATCACAAACTTTTCCTCTGTCACATTTTTTTTTTTATTATTTTGATCACTTTTTGCTACTGTCAGAATGGTTTCTCCCAAGTTAATACATTGAAATTTTATTGTTAACATGATAGAAGCAAGAGGTGTGTCCTTTAGGAGATAGAAAAGTCAAAAGGCAAAGTGCTCGCATAAGGGATTAGAAATTTTGTAGAAGGAATTTGGGGACTGGGCTCATGTTCTGCTCTGAGACCACGTGAAAACAGTTTTTGCCTTTCTTTCCATTCTTATTCCTTCTCCCAAGTATACTATGTTCAAGGAAAACCTTGTAAATAGAGACCAAACATTTTACCAGACACCAAATCTGTGAGGAAATACATTTTTGTTTGTATAAATTACCTAATGCTAGTTATTTCATAATAGTGGAATAAATGCACTAAAATGTTCCATAGAAGTGAAATCATGGCATGACCTTTCAAGATGAGCTTTTTTTTTATTGAAAAAAAAAATTTCCGCCTCCTCCCAGCCTCCCACTCCTCTCCCCCTCCCCCTCTCCTCTCCCCCTCCCTCTCCAGTCTGAAGAGCAGTCAGGGTTCCCTGCCCTGAGGAAGGTCCAAAGGCCTCCCACCTCCATCCTGGTCTAGGAAGGTGAACATCCAAACTGGTTAGGCTCCCACAAAGCCAGAACATGAAGTAGGATCAAAACCCAGTGCCATTGTCCTTGGCTTCTCAGCAGCCCTCATTGTTTTCCATGTTCAGAGAGTCCGGTTTTATCCCATGCTTTTTCAGTCAAAGTCCAGCTGGCCTTCGTGAGCTCCCAATAGATCAGCCCCACTGTCTCAGTGGGTGGGTGCACCCCTCGTGGTCCTGACTTCTTTGCTCATCTTCTCCATCCTTCTGCTCCTCATTGGGACCTTGGGATCTCAGTCCGGTGCTCCAGTGTGGGTCTCTGTCTCTATCTGCATCCATCGCCAGATGAAGGTTCTATGGTGATATGCAAGATATTCATCAGTATGGCTATAGGATAGGGTCATTTCAGGTTCCCTATCCTCAGCTGCCCCAGGAACTAACTGGGGACCTCACTTTGGGCACCTGGGAGCCTCTCTAGGTCCAAGTCTCTTGCCAACCCTAAGATGGCTCCCTTAATTAAGATATGTGCTTCCCTGCTCCCCTATCCAACCTTCCTTTATCCCAATCATCCCATTTCCCCAAGTTCTCCCCGTCCTACCCTTCTCACTTTTCTCTCCCCATCTCATGCTCAACCTCCTTAGCGGTCAGGGAAATGCAAATCAAAACAACTTTGAGATATCATCTTACACCTGTCAGATTGGCTAAAATCAAAAACACCAATAATAGCCTTTGCTGGAGAGGTTGTGGAGGAAGGGGTACACTCATCCATTGCTGGTGGGAATGCAAACTTGTGCAACCACTTTGGAAAGCAGTGTGGTGGTTTCTCAGGAAATTCAGGATCAACCTACCCCTGGACCCAGCAATGCCACTCTTGGGAATATACCCAAGAGATGCCCGATCATATGACAAGGGCATTTGTTAAACTATGTTCATAGCAGCATTATTTGTAATAGCCAGAACCTGGAAACAACCTAGATGTCCTTCAATGGAAGAATGGATGAAGAAAGTATGGAATATATACATATTAGAATACTACTCAGTGGTAAAAAACAATGACTCTCGAATTTTGCATGCAAATGGATGGAAATAGAAAATACTATCCTGAGTGAGGTAAGCCAGACCCAAAAAGATGAACATGGGATGTACTCACTCATAATTGGGTTCTAGCCATAAGTAAAGGTCAATGAGTCTATAATTTGATATCCTAAAGAAGGTGAACCCCAAGAAAAACATATAGCTATCCTCCTGGTTATGGGAAGTAGACAAGATTGCTGGGCAAAAAATTGGAATCTTGGGGGTGGGGTGGGAGGGGGTAAGGGGAGAAGATGAGCTTTTTTACACTCAACATATTTCCATGAATATCCATTCAAGTTGCTGTTGACATTAAGAGTTTGTTTATTGCACAGATATATTTCATAGTATTGATATGTCATTATTTATCTGTTCATCAGGTGAGAAATAGAGAAAGTGTTCCAACTTTTTTGTTGTTTTATTTTGTCAAGACAGCTTTTTTCAAGATAAAGCTGTGTAAAAGCTCTGGCTGTCCTGGAACTAGCTCCGTAGAACAGACTGGTCCCAAACTCACAGAGATGTGCCTGCTTCTGCCTCCCAAGGGATGGGATTAAAGGCATGCATCACCATCCAGATGTTTTCACTTTTTAACTGGTACAAACAAAACGGTTATGAAATTTATATAAAAACGTCTATGTAGACCTTCATTTTCACTTTTTTGAGATGACTGACCAAAAGTGTGATTACAAAAGGTTACCACATTAGTTAATTCTTAAATATTAGCCAGGTGGTATAGAACCTTCCTAAAGTGTTTAGACTTTGTTTGAAAAGGTGAATTTAACATTACAGGGATTGATAGTTTCTCCATAATATTCATGTTATAAATATTATAGCAGTTTTCAAAATTTATCCTATATTTCTAGTTTCTGTTGTAACCTCTAATTGTGTGATACTCCCAAAGAATTCGCATGGGATGGTTGCAGTAGGAAACACTATCCTGAGTAGCAGTTTAGCATTAGTTTACTTAAGTTGGTCATTCCTGTGCAATTAAATATTACAACAAAACAGTTTTAGAATGTGGTAAAATGGACAATATGTTATTTTTCCTTCAAGACACACTACTTTACTTCCCCAAGTTAGTGATTAATACTATTTTAAATGCCTTCAAAACTATTAGCCCTCCTGTTCTAAAGGCATCTCTACTTCAGGGTTATGGTCCTACCTTGTTTTCGAGCTTTTAAACATGGCAGGAATAAAAAAAAATGTTCTCCCACATGAGAAACTTAAGAAATCTGGCTCTAATGAAGTTCACCCAATGTTGAGATTCAGCAATATAAAATAATTTCATGGTCTTTGACCCAGAGAAAATGTCTGGGACTGTCGCACTAGGCTTCTGGGATTCTCATCACACAGCAAATCCAGTGACTGGAGCATGCAGAAGAAAGGTATTGCCAAATGTGTCACAACCGCTGATGTAATTTGCAGCTCACTTTTTTTTCATGAACTAACATAGAGCATATGTGGCTAGCTGGGACTTATTTTAAGTCAGTATGTACTCAGAACTGGAAGAGAAAATGAAAGGGGAGAGAGAACCTCATAAATTAATTTGGTGGCACTTTAGATGCAGGTATAGCCTGGCTCTTGGAAGCATACATCTCAACTCTGGAGTCTGTACTCCAGCTCTCAAGCCTTCCTCGACAGCTTTATTGGCTTGCAATCTTAGAATTTATGACTTGCCATTTATGGAGCCCCTATAAAATTTCAGTGGAGAAGACTCTGACCAATGTCATGATTAGAAGACAAGAGTTTAAACAATTTGGCCAAGGTCAAAAAACAATTTAATACTGAAGCTGGGATTAGATATATGGCCCCAGTTCCCATCTTCTCAGTCAGCTGGAAGAACCAGTTTTCTCGGCAAAGTCCAGGTTTAAATGGTTGCAGTGTAAATGGTAAAAGTACCACTTTCTATGTGAAACTTTCCCAGTTTCAAGAGAAATTCTACTTTTGGCTTAATGCTAAGCTCAGTTGGCATATTAATAATTAATCACGAGCTCATCTATTGCTTGTCGTTTTGCATAAAATAAATAGAGATCACTGTGTCCCTCAAATCTTCCTACAAATGAAAAAAATCAATTTAATAGTTGATATTGCCTGTTATTCAGTATTAGAACTTCACTCTCGGTTATATAGCTAGAAGAAACAGCTATATATGTTAATAAAATGATCTGCACAATGTTTTTCTTGGCAGTTTTATTCATAATAGTCCATGCATACAAGTATCTATTAACAAAAGTCTGTTGTATGAAGCAATACAGAATATCAATACAAAAGAACAAGCCACTTATATGGAAGTGCATGCATGCAATTTAGCAACATTGTATGTATAAAAAAATGTACAAAGAGTATATGTTGTCCAACTTAATTATAGATTAAGAAACAGAACAAACTCATCCTCTTTATAGAAATCATAGAAGCACTTCCCCTGAGTGATGGAAGTGTTATTAACTAGTACCTTTAAAAAAGGTACAGGAAAACCTTTTTTAAAAAATGAGAATATTTGGTATCTTCATCTGGGAGACAGTAGAACAAATGTATACACATGTAAAAATCCATAAAGCATTATACTTCCGATTTGAGCATTTTATTATAGCATTATATCTTTAGGATATAAAATTATAGAGAAGAAATACAAAGAGATATTCATCTATTAAGCATTTCTGTTAAAGTTTTTACAGTGTGGTAACCACAGCTATATTCAAGAAAGTAACACAAGCTGTGACAAAAGTACAACTATAAGTCTTTTGTTTTTTCCTTGTCTCTGAGTCAGGATCTTGCTATGTTCCCTCGGCTGACCTTACACTCTATGTAGCCCAAGATGGCCTGCAACTTACATAAATCCTCCTGCTTTAGCATTCTGTGTGCTATAATTATAGGTATGCACCTCTATGTCCCAGCCCTTCTGTAATTTTGTGTATGTGTATGTGTGATGCGCCAAAGAATAACTTTGAATGTCATTCCTTGGGAACATACACACACATTTTGTATGTATGTGCCAGGCTCCTGCACTGGCCTGGAACATGGCAGGTAGTCTAGGATGGCTGGCTGATCAATGCACCCCAGAGATCTGTCTATCTCTATTTCCCCATCACGGGGATTCTAAACCACCATACCTGGCTTTTTTCCCCAAGTGGATTCTGGTAATCCAACTTAAGTCCTCCTCATAGCCATTCTTGATTAAGAAGTATTTGTTACCTGTTTTTCCATCCTTAATTATCACTGAGTTGTTGAGTCTTGACCATTTCTTACTCGGGTTTAGTTTAATGTTTGTTTCTGTTTTGTTCTGGGTAAAAGAACTGAACCAATGATACACAGAAGAAATACGGTTTGAAGGTTTATTTGATGGGTGCTGAAGACTTGAAATGTCTATGCTGAGAGCAAGCATCATGATAAAGCCAGATCTGAGGACACAAATTATTCTTCTTTCAGTTCTTCCCACTCCCCAACTGCTGGCAATGGAAGGGAATGCAGAGGAAGAAAATTTTATGTTGGAAGTAGACTCATTAGATAATTTTGTAATTTTACCCATTCACCCCATGATATATGAAGTGTTGGTGAGTTTCTTTTTCTCTCTCTTTTTGTGTCAGTGTTTGCTCCTATTTTGTGTCAAGGTTTATATAGACACTGAAGGGTTTTGACCAGTGGTTTTTAACCTTGGATGATTTGGTCTTATAAAAGAGGGAGTAGGTTAGTACTGAAATCTAGTGGGTAGAAGCCAGGGATGTTGCCAAGCACCCAACAATGAACAGGTTGGCTACATACCCAAAGAACAGTCTAGCCCTGAATTCAATAATATTCATGTTAAGTAATCTAGACCCAGCTGGGTGGTGGTGGTGCACACCTTTAATCCCAGCACTCCGGAGGCAGAGGCAAGTGGATCTCTGTGATTTCGGGGCCAACCTGGTCTACAAGTACTAGTTCCATGACAGGCTGCAAAGGTAAAGAGAAACCCCGTCTTGAAAAAAAACAAAGAAATCTAGACCAAACCCTATGCTTAGGACTAAGAGTGACTTTAGAATGTGTGAGCATCTAGACTACCCACACGAACCTTTTTTTTTTAGAGGTGTTTTCATTTTAGATATGACTTACTGTCAAAGGATTTGGGTTAACTTATACCTCACCGCTTGTTTCAGGGTTTGGGTATAAAAAAGCCAGGTATGGGAGCCATGTGTATAATTCTAGTGCTGAGAAAACAGACACAGGTCTATTTCTGGAGTTTGTAGGACTGCCATGACCTAATTGATAAATAAGTTCCAGGCCAGTGAGAGACACTGTCTCAAGAGACAGTAGCATTTCTGAGCATGGAACCCTAGATTTTCAGCTGGTCTCTTCACATGTATGCACACAAAAATACATGGAAACACAAACACAGTTATATATATATATATATATA
>NC_022026.1:40115880-40167632 GCF_000317375.1 Microtus ochrogaster | reverse complement strand
TATATATATATATACACCCAGTGGTTAGGTATTCATACACAGACTGAAAAAACACAATTGGATGAGACCTCAAAAAAAAAAAAACAAAAACAAAAACAGTCCCACCAGCTGGTGGTGGTACATGCCTTTAATCCCAGCACTCAGGGACACAAAACTCACTCTGTGAGTTCAAGGCCCGCCTGGTTTACCAGAGCTAGTTCCAGGACAGGCACAAATGCTAGACAGAGAAACCCTGTCTCGAAAAAACAAAGCAAAATAGTCCTAAGCTTCTATGAATTTCTGAGTTGGTGACATTGGATTCTGGGAATCTTTTTTGATCTGACTTTCCTCACTCATAATAGGAGAGGCAAAGTCACTTATTTCAAAATCTTTTTCGATTTCAATATGCAATTACTTGACAGAAGCCAACACATTCTTCACCTTAAAAAATTAGTGCCATGACTTTCAAGATATTTCAGACAGTATAATGAGTAAAATAATGTAAAACCATTTATGTAAGTTATTATGTTTTATCTTTTTAACCTCTTACCATGACTGCCACATACAAGGGGTGCCTTTTTCTCCATAACATAAAAATATGTCTTTATAAATTGGCGATGTAACTGTTTGTAAAATATGTTCCAGGTAAAGCAAAATAACCACACAGAACTGTTTAACATTTGTTCCTAATGTTAACTTTTAAACTTTGCTTAGAAAAATAATTGTGTTCAGAAATTTGATCTGTCTGCCTTCCTTCTGTATTGCTTTTGGCTCTTCTAGGACTTCAGAAATGTCAATTTGTTATTCATGTTAGCCTTCACTAAACCTTGTAAAGAATGTGAAAAGGCTCAGTTTTTATATTAGGAAATACCTGAGATTAAAACGGATTAAGTCTGAATGCCTTTCTCTTGCTCCATGCTGATGTAATGAGTGTTATCACAGTATTTATGAAGGCAATAGGGTTTTATGCACTAAGCTCTGACTTCTTTGCCTGAGCATTCAGGGTGGACATTGATACAGTTAGGTCTGGTGCCTTTCTACAAGCTAAATGCCAAGATCCCACTAGGTCCTTAGAAAATGTTGAATTTAGGTGCTAGCTGGGAAAAGGTGAGAAATAGAAGTGCATATAAAATTAAAGAATGATCAGACTTGGCTCTGGATAGGCATGACCAGTGAGGGAGTGTTGCACAGTGGCAACAACTTGCACACGTACTAATGGATTGTTGTTAGTAGAGGTTTTCATATGAATATTCCCTGTTCTACTGTTTTTGTAAAAAATACCAGAATAACCTCTCCTTCCACAAAGGTGCTACAGACTCCATCTTATAGATGGTATATACTTTATCTTTCAGGAATTTCAAAGAAAATATTTTTTTTTCGTTTTTGGTTTTTTAAGACAGGGTTTCTCTGTGTAGCTCTGGCTATCCTGGAACTCACTCTGTAGATCAGCTGTCTTGGAACGCAGAGATCCATCTGCCTCTGCCTCTGCCTCTGGGATTAAAAACTTGCATGCCTGGCAAAAATACTTTTTTTTTCACCACACCTCTTCATGGACACCTATTTAGAATAAAACACAGTATGTTATGATACTTGGCAAATCAGTCAAACCATAATGATTGAAATACATGTAGTACTAGGCTTCATTTGTAACCCCAAGCAGATATACTAGAGACTTTAGGGAGAGTATATATCATGTTACATGCTAGCTTTTACGACACTGGATTATTTCACCCAAATCTAAATTATGCTGGAATGAAATTCTCCCAAAGGTTAGGCAAAATTTTTTGCCTTTAGAGAATAGATGCGGGGTGCCTGTCACCCACATCAAAATAGGAAAATGATCAATGATTTCTGTACTTGCATTGCCCCAAATGAAAGATCTGCTTCAGTAACTCATATCTGCTTCCACATAGTGACTTTGCAACTCATAGATTCATTCCAGGGAGCAGTCATACAACGTGACCCTTGTTATGGTTTGATTGTGAAATCACCCCCATGGGCTTATGTATCATTTCCTAGCCAATGACTCTCTCTGAGGAAGTTGTTGAACGTTTTGGAATTGGTTGGACCTTAGCTGGCAGACATAGGACTGTTAGGGCCAAGGCTAGAGAGTTATAGATGGCTATGCTTGATGCACAATTAATAAAAGCTCAAAGACAGAAATTGGGGTTCATCCTAAAGGTCAGAAAAGCATAGCAGCCAGGCACTGGCTCTTACCTCTACCTCGGTACGAAATGGCAGTCCTGCCTCCAGGAATCTCAGAATGAGACTGAGCCTGAAAGCTGTCTCCTCCCATTTTATAATCCTCTCTAGTGCTTGGATTCTGAACATGCATCACTACTACCTGGTTGCCATGGCAAGCTAGTGTGGCTACTGGGTTTATAGGTGTGTGTCATTGCTGCCTGGTCTGTAAGGCTGGTCAGTGTGGCTGTTTTACTTTTCTGATCCTCAGGCAAACTTTATTTATTAAAATACAAATGAAATGCCACTACATATTCTCCCTGCCCAGGCATATGTAGTGGCATTTCCATCCTAGGCAGAGGCATTCTCTCACCGCCACACCCTACCACCATGCCTTCACTACCATGATGGACTGTTTCCCCTGAACCGTGAGCCAAAACAAATCCTTCCTCAATCTGTTTTTGTCAGGTGGTCTGTCAAAGCAACAAGAAAATAACTAACACACAAATAGTACAAGGAGACTGCCTGCTAGGGACCAAGGGAGCAGGCTTGGGTTGAAAGGGGAGGGGAGAGGCAGGGAGGAGATCAGAGAAAAAAATGTAGAGCTCAATAAAAATCAATAAAAAACACACAAAAAGAAAGAAACATAGATTTTCAAGCTTGGCTTAATAGTTGGCAGTCTAGTTTGCAACCCACCATGGAGGCACCTAAATGAATTGTTTTTTTTTTGTAGTTTATGCAAAGAAATAATTGTAATGTCAAATCAATGTAAAGTTCCAGTGGGAGAATCGGACTTAAATTCTTTATACCATTTAGGAAAAAAAACCCAGCTAGGGTGCACAAAACAACCAGCTTGACAGTTGGGTCTTCTCAGGCTAAGCACTGTGGGAGCCCACAGAAGTGGGTCCATTCCACCTTGACTGGAGGTCCGGGAGTTCAGGTCTATTCTTGCTCCTTCAAGGATATGGCAGGAGGTTTGACTCAGGAAGTGGCTGCCTAAAGGATACTTGGCCTAAGATGTGGTTGCTTCATGTCCTGCCTAAACAACAGAATAGTTAACTCAGGGTATAGATGTTTGATGCTTCAGGTATTGAAGAGGTTATTGTTTGTTCTTTGTTTCATATTAAAGCAGTCTTTTGTCATCTTCTTCCCTTTTTAGATTGGGGTATATAATCATATGGAAAGGAAACGCAGACAAATTCAGTATTCATTGAATTGCCCTCCAAATTCTATTCTTTGTTTCTGTCTTTTATTTTGTATCTCTGTTCTGTCTGCCTGGCATTTCTAATCCACATGCCCCTGCCCTGGAACATGCAAACCTCATAGAGACTGGACCCCTAGAGATGCCCGTCAGTGTGGGGCTCATGACAAAGCACCAATGTAACCAATGATCTTTCTTTCTTTTTGCATTCCCTTCATCTCACTTGGTTAAATGTTGAGATGTAACTGGCTTTTATTTTATGGATATTGCATGAACTATATTTTATAACTTGAAGGGGAATTGGGGAAGAGGAGAGTACCTAATTTTTATCCCTCTCCCCAGCATAAATATGAGTGTGTGGGTGCCCACAGATATGCAGAGACCAAGAGCAGAATGCTTTCATTTATTAATTACCACCTTATTGCTTTGAGACAAGGTCTTTCAGTACAGCAAAATCTAGCCTTTTCATTTTGATTGGTTGTGGTACCATCTATACTGATCTCTTCCTGTTGCAAAGAGATGTTTCCTTGATAAGAAAACACTTATTTGTGGGTCATACATTATTTTAAATAATGTTATGCTTTGGGTCTGAAATGTTCCACAAAGAGTCTACATATGGAAGTCTTGGTCCCCAGTATAACAGTTTTCAAAGGTAGAGCCTTTAGAAGAGTATTGGATTATTGGGGTGCATTAGTTGATGCGTTTGTAGTTCAATGCAAAATTAGGAGTTGAAGCATCATTTAAAGGGAATACACTTTTAAGAATATGTTTTGAGGACTAGATTTTGATTCTGGCTCATTTATTTTCCTTTGCTTCCTAATTATCAGGAGATAATCAGTTTTATTCTACCACCCTCTCCTTTCTGTGATGTTCTGCCTTGCCACAGCCAAAAAGCAATGGAGAAAATGGACTACGTTTTGAAACTGTGAGAGAAAGAAAATCTTTATTCCTTTAAAGATGCTTTTGCTGTTTATTTTTTCACAGCAATGGAAAGCTAGCTAACTATAGTACTTGAAAAGGCCTATTTAAATGTGAAAAATTGTTTAAAGCATACAAATTTTAAATTACCAAAGACGGTCTTGCTATTTCAGAAGTTTTGCATGTCTTAGGGCCTGATTGGTAGGCATATGATCCATGTTTTCCTGCTGTAGACTTACAAAGAAAGCAAATTAAATGCAGAAACAAAAAGTAGCATCAATTCCTAATACTTTAAGCCATGAAATTCTCTCTAATATCAGTTCACTTAAAGCTTTTAATTCAGGGACCACTCATATTGTATTTTTGAATGATCACATTGCTTTTTCTTAGCTGTCACTCAATTTTCCTGCCCCAGGACAGTATGCTTTGTTGGCCAAATACTTTTTAAAACAGCCCCCTTTATCCTGGAGGTGGTGGCACACAGCGTTAATCTTAGCACTCAGGACACAGAGAAAGGTGGAGTGCTGTGAGTTTGAGGCCAACGTGGTATACAAAGGGAGTTCTAGAATAGCAAAGGCTACGCAGAGAAACTGTCTCAAAAAATTAAAAGTCAAGTGCTGGTAGCACACATCTTTAATTCCAGCACTGGGAGGCAGAGACAGTCAGATCTCTGTGAGTTCGAGACCAGCCTGGTCTAGGGAGTGAGTTCCAGGACAGGCTCCGAAGCTACACAGAGAAACCCTGTCTTGAAAAAACAAACAAATAAACAAACGCTCAAAAGTATGTCCCTCCCTTTTTTTGCGTGACAATTAACTTTCTCTTACAATTTCCTTAATCAGTTGGTTTTGCCGCCTCTTTTTTTGTACTTTTCTCCTCTTCTTGTCATTGTCCTTCTTCCCTCTCCCAGAGATTTTGTGCTAATATAAGATCTACTACTTCCCAGAAATAAAGAACCCATGTCTTTATTCATTGCTTATCTATGTCTAGATTCTTTTAGACAAGGGTTTCTCAACCTTGATAATACTGGTATTTGGGGACTAACCTCTCTGTACAATGATATCAATAGAAATTAACTGCCATGGCAACCAAAAATTTCTCCAAACATCATCATGTGCCAGAGAGGGAAGACATTGTTGAACAATGGATACCAAGAAGTGGACACAGGACATAGAAGAGATGACTTGAAATTATATATTTTATCCAACAATTATTTTCATTGGTATGTTCTCCCCTGTATTAATAAATGTAACTGTTTTAAGTTTGCTAACTAATTACAGTGAAAATGCTTCTTTTGTCCCTTTTTCACAGAAGATAGTCAATTATTTATTTATTTATTAATTAAAGATTTCTGTCTCTTTCCCGCCACCGCCTCCCTTTTCGCTCCCCCTCCCCCAATCAAGTCCCTCTCCCTCATCAGCCCGAAGAGCAATCAGGGTTCCCTACCCTGTGGGAAGTCCAAGGACCACCCATCTCCATCCAGGTCTAGTAAGGTGAGCATCCAAACTGCCTAAGCAACTTTTGAAGATTTTTGTTTCATGTACTTGGCTAGTAAAAGATAAATTATAATGAAAATAACTGCTGTCCTTAGAACCTTCATCTTATTTCTGCATTAAAGAACATTGGCTTGACTGTTTCCATGTAAGAGCAATAAATTCATTAGCAAGAGCCTGGAACTTGTCCAACACCAAAGAAAGAATAATGTGGTTAAAGGTTAGACAGAGTGCAGAGTTAACCTTCAGACCTTCTAGTTAGTCAAGGCAAACATTCTCCTTTTGTACAAATGTCTTTCTGTTGAGAGCTCATCAGTTGAAATTCTGTCAGTTTTAACTAACATTATGTGATTTGAAGAGATCCTGTTGATATCAAAATATCAATATAGTGAAGGCTTTAGCTTTATGGGACAGTGACAATTAGGAAAATAAAAAGTCATCTCTTTTAAGACCTGTGTCCAGTTCTTGGTATCCATTGTCATTCAGGTCTTAACAGTTATAGCCTTTCTACCCAGGGAGCTTTTGTCAAAATTACAATTTTCACAGTTAAATTATTTATGTGTAGGTATATAAAACAAAACTGGTATGAATCTTTGATTACATAATCATCCCACTGGTAAATCTTATTTTCAACTATCTTAGTGCAGTCTTTTTGGATTGACACTAGCTTTAAATCTATCTTATAAAAGTAAATATTAGTAAGATACTCATACAGTTATTGGTTTCCCATTGCTGCTGGAATGCATTGCCATGAACATTGACAAGAACAGCACAAAAGTCTCCAGCTCTATAGGAAAGAAGTTAAAGGCAGCATGTCTGCTTTCCCTGCTCAGCAGACAACGAAGCTGAAATCAAGATGTCAGTGAGCTGGGTTGTCCTCGGGAAGGCTTGGAAGGATCTACTTCCAATCTTATTCAAGTTGTTGTTTAATTCAGCTCCTTGTGTTGGAGGCCTGAGGCCTTCTTCCATCAGTGGATATCAAATCGGACCATCCTCTGCTTCCAGAAACTGCCTGTGTTTTTCTTTCATTTTCCTCTAAGTCAGTGGTTCTCATCCTAAAGCTGCAGCCCTGTAATACACACAGTTCTTCATGGTGTGGTGACCCTCAACCATAACATTATTTTTGTTGCTACTTTGTAACTGTAATTTTGCTACTGTTATGAATTGTAATGTAAACATTTTTGGAAATAGAGGTTTGCCAAAAAGATTTCAATCCACAGGTTGAAAATCACTGCTCTGAGTCCATCGACATGACTGAGTCTTTCTTACCTTCAAAATCTCTTCACCTTCCCTTTCTTAAATTGCTAAAGACTGAATGCTAGTATATCCAACCTTTTATGTTAAATCCTAAATCCAGGTATAATGTTAGGAGGTGGGTTCAAATAATTAACTCTTACAGATTTTTTGTTGTTGTTTGGTTTCTTCAAGACAAGGTTTCTCTGTAGCTCTGGTGCCTGTCCTGGAACTAGCTCATGTAGACCAGGCTGGCCTCAAACTCACAGAGATCTGTCCGCCTCTGCCTCCCGAGTGCTGGGATTAAAGGCTTGTACCACCACTGCTCAGCTAGTCTTACAGATTTTTTAAACCAATCTTAGAGCTAAAATTTGGTGTTTTGATTTATATATTTAGTGCAAAAAGACATTTGAACTTCATTACCACAGCTTTTGTTAAGTAGTATAATGTTTTAAAAAATTTTTTATAATAGGGTATTTAGCCATAAAGGGAACAAAGTACTGTGACATGGGTAAACTTTAAAAATGTTATGCTAAGTGAAAGAAGCCAGTCGTAAAGGATCACATATTATATAAATCTATGTATAAGGGTAATATTCAATAGCTAAATCCATACAGATGGAAAGTAGATTAGAAATTGCTTTTATCCTTAAAACATCCCTTCTGGAAACTCTGCCTCCCTTTTACAGAAGAAACACATTTGAGGTTCAGTCAGATTCCATAATTCATTTCATCACATCACACAAACTGCAAAGATTAGGCACAGACTAGACAATTTCTAACAGGTATAATTTATGCACTATATATGATCTGCTTACAGTACACAGAACTGTTCTGCCCTCCTTCATGTATTATCCATATTCCAGAAGAAGGTCTCATAAGAACATGACTGATACAGTTCTTACATGGAAATAAGTAGAATCAAGGAGAAAGGGCAGAAATTGTCAGGCGTCACTTTCCCAGTGGATTCTTCTAATGAACTGCTTCTGATCTCAGAAAAACTAAGCTAGAATCAAATCATAAGTATCTCTTTGGAGGGATAGCGTGGTCATGGATGTTCAAGTGTATGACAGTTTGTGCAGCAGTAGCATGGCTAAAATAAGATATATTCCCCTTAAATAGCATGGCTTTTGTTATAAGCCACATGCTTGTGGAGCCACATAGAAGACAACTAATTTAAAATTTTTAAATTAAAAATGTAAAGTTTATTATTTTAAATTGAGGTGCATGTCTTAGGTGAAGGAAATGATTAATTCTGTTGATTTCAAGGGCTCTTCTGTGTGAAGAAAAGCATATAATGTACATTGCCAAGTAATTTTGAAGACGTTGATTTACTCAGAAAACATTAAATGTCTGCTTTTTTCAAAGTATGTATTTTGGCACTTTTTGGAAAAAAATAATTTACACATAGTCCTGGCATAGAAATAAGAAGGTAACCATGTTTTTTGAAAAATCGTGGCTCACTTAAGCCCTCATAACATGTAGAGAAAATGAGAACTACAATATTCTATACAAGATTTGGTGCTAATGGGCTTGACTTTCTTTAAATATTACATAGTGAGTTATAAAAATTTAAATCCAAGGATAGTGGCACACGCCCTTAATCCCAGCACTCGGGAGGCAGAGGCAGGTGGATCTCTGTGAGTTCAAGGCCAGCCTGGTCTACAAGAGCTAGTTCCAGGACAGGTTCCAAAGCTACAGAGAAACCCTGTCTCAAAAAAAACCAAAAAAGAAAAAAAAAAACAGAAAAAAAAACACAAAAATTAAATCCAGACTGGCTTGGCTCACACACATGGATTCCTTTTCTTCTCTTTTCATTTCTTTTCTCTTCTCTTCTTTCTTTCTGTTTTGTTTTTTTGAGACAGAATTTCTCAGTGTAGCCCTGGCTGTCCTGGAGCTCACTCTGTAGACCAGGCTGGCCTCAAATTCAGAGTTCCACCTGCCTCTGCCTCCTGAGTGTTGGGATTAAAACTGTGCACCTCTAACACCAAGCTCTACATGGATTCTTTTCACTAGTCTGTATTACTTCTCTTATTTATAAGTTATGTACTATATTCATCAATTGGGAATTTAAATGTATTCTGACAATATCACTGAAATAGGCTATATATCTCACATATGTTTAAATTTATAGACTAAAAACATTTTGAGATGTTTATTATATTTAATACATTTTAAAATATAGTATGTATGCATTTGATATACATAGAGATTTATTTGAACAAAGATAAAACAGTGATATAAAAATACATTTATTTTCTACAAGGATTATATTTCTACAAGAATTTCATTATTTAGTTTCCTAAAATAGTATTTGACATTGTATAAAATAATATTGACATTTTAAAATAAGCAGTGTTTGAAAGAATGTTAACAATTTAACATCCACATATCGGTTAGCTATATATTACATATATGTGTATATACATGTGTACATATGTGTTGTGTACATGTATATATATGCATAAAATTTATTTCACTTTTATGCCTCTTTATCTTCATCTAGGGACTTCAACTACCAGCAAAATTGATTGAAACTAAAATGTAAGGTTTTCTGAAGCCTATGGCAAGCATGTGTTAGTGTCAGCTAGAGAGGACATATAATTGTTTCCAAATGGGAAACCATGAGATATAAATTAAATGATGTTTAGAATATTATTGAGTCACCAATTTACTGAGATGGTGATGGAATGGTGATCCGTACCTGAAGGCAGAATTCCTCCTACTCAGGACTGAGCACTACCAGTCTCTGCACATTGCCAAGTTGCACAACTTTGTGTTAATTACGATTGATTGCAAGAAGCTGCTCTGATGAGGACTGAGGATGGCAGCATGCACAAGGCCTACAAAGGTTCAAGCCAGAGTCCCAGCACTGAGATGGGGAAATGGATATGGGCTTCCACTGCTAATCCAGAAGCTATCTGTAACTGTTACCTGTTTTTAAAGGAAAAATAAGATTTTTTTCCCAATAGAATCTCATTGGGTATATTAACCACACTTCAGGGTAGACCCCATGGCCAGGAGTAGTTGGTCAACACAAAATGAACTTAATGGTGTTTTGTAGACTTTTGTCTCATTTTGTTTTGTTTGGTCTTTATTTTGATTTATTAATTGTTGCTTATTTATTTTGATTTCCATTTTGTATTTTTTTTGTGTTTCTTGATTTTTTTATTTTTTGTTTATTTTAAAGGAGACAAAAAATAATAAAATAAAAAAGAAAAAGAAAACTGGGTAGGGCAGTGGGGAGGCTCTGGGGGCAATTGGAGATGGGAAAACATGATAAAAATACTTTATGTAAATTTTCTTTCAAGAGCAATAGAGGAAGAAATGCAACTTTGACCTCTGGCTTCAACATGTGCACAAGAGGGTATGCATACCTACACACAGACATACACACACATAGCACACACAGAGACAAATATTCAATCTTTCTTATTCATTTCTAACTTTATCTCCAAATCATGGGTTGTACAAAAAGAACCATATCTTTATTGGTAGGGTGCGAGAAGGGATGTCAAGGCTAGGCCTTAAGTAGTAGTGAAGAATAAGGGGGCAGACAGGAATTAGAGAATATGAAGTCAGAGATGTTATCAGTAGACATGGACTTTAAAATATTAACATTGGGCAGGCCTAAGATAGTTTTGAATTGTAAAAAAAAAAAAACGTTTTTCTGGCTACCAGAGTGAAGACATGAATTTGTCTGGCACAAAGTGCTGACACCTAAGTCGGTATCTTTTTTTTTTCCTACAGAGTACTGAAAGCCAGTGCATTCTTTGACCAAATGGTTCTGATAACAAAGATGTCTTTGAAAGAAAACTGCCCTTGCACAGCTGCTCTGTACTTACAAAGCTTCTTTACCAACTGTCCCACCTTTGGGCAGTTCATTAATCGAGCGGTTCTTAACATTATTGTTTTACAGATAAAGCCTACTGGGCCACATGGCCAAAAAACGGCAGCATTAGGTGGATCCCCAATTTTCATAAACTTAGTATACTCTCCTCCACTCTCCAGAAAGGAGAATGGTTTTAAAATGGTGGTACATTTGAAGGGAGTGTGAGAAAAATAAAGGAAGTTTATTAAACCACTAAATAATTTCAAATTTGCTTTTCAACAGAAAGGATAGAAAGTGGTTAAGACAATTTTTCCAGCATAGAGGAAAATGTGAAAATGACAACACAAAACCTTAGAGGGAAAAGACATTGACTTGTGATGTACCAATGTGTTAGTTATTGTTCATTTTGTGGCAAACCTGAAAAGAGTTGGCTTAGAAAATGTCCACGTTGTGCAGGTGCTGCAATTCTGGAAAGGCAAGTGACAGAAAGGCAGGAAATGTTTCTAAGAAAAAGAGCTGAAGTCATCCTTGCAAAACCCTGAAAGTACAAAGTGATTCACCAGTGTTGCTGCTGCATGTGTGTGTGTTCGTGTGTGTGTCTGTGTGTCTGTGTGTCTGTGTGTGTGTGTGTGTGTGTGTGTGTACATGTGCATGTTTTCTTCAGAGCTGTTTAATTAGGGGCTCCGAACTACCATTTTCCAATATATGAAGGTGCCTTGGATGTTCAGATGGAGAAGATGGAAGTAGTGTATCACACCCTCTCTGGAATTTTCACTTAGATATTGTGAATAATGAATAGATATAGATATTTTTCCTTTAGTTACTAAAACTTAGTGGCATTTTTGAGAAGCCATCAGCGAAAAGTTTAAACCTTTTGTAATTGCTTTATTCCTCATTCTGATAAAGACATGGACAAAGAAGGGTGATAAAGAAAAGCTTACAGAAAGAGTGGTTGACATGAAAAGATACTTTTTTCTGTCATTATTGTGAAGCAAATTAAATGATGTCTGAGATTAGGAGAAAATTCCTATAGATGATTACTTTGGCCTTTCAATGAAATATTTTTACCTCAACTCAATTATTCGGCTTATGTTTATGTGGACTACTTTGGGGAAATTTTATATTTTATTTCTGCCAGTGATTTAATTTTATGCAATAAAAATGAGTTTACTTTAGCTCAAAATGGGATTGCTTGGGACATTTTAGTTTTTACCTTGCTTTGTCAGACTTAGAAGATGTACCTCCAGAAGAGACCAAATGCAGTAAGCACCTATAATAAAATTTAGACATGAGGTAAAAAAATCATTCTGTGTTGCTGGAAGAAATTAGGAACTAGTAGAATGGTCACAAATCATATTAATGTTATATTTTCATAGTCAGACAGAAATGCTCCTTGACAAGTAACCAGAGATCATTACCAAACACTTTACAGCTGCAATTCCTAGTGAATTCATGGATATTCTCTTTAATGGGAAAAAATAGCACATCAATTGCTAAGCGACTGGCTTCCAGAAATTCATTTTTCAATTACTAATGGGATGAAATTCATATATCACAAAGGACATATTGATAGGAAGGAGGTAGGTATATCATTCTGTACATTCCAAGATGAATATGGAAATATCATATGGGGAATTAGTTTAATCTAGGAATACAAATATATAAAATCCTAAAGAAAATCTGAATGATAATTCTGTCCTTTCCTCACAGCAAAGGGTTTTTCCAATTCAATGTCAAACTACAATAATAAAGGGAGGCATGCAAACTACTATGTTCTCTTTTAGGGTTTTGGTACAGAAAGCAACACTGAATATCCTTACATCGTGTATATTATTCTTTTCTCTTTATTATTGCTTCTTTGCCATCCTGTTGGCATTGTCCACAAAGCTCAACAGACTCCACTTTGGAGGTTCAAACAACAACTTCAAATTTCCATTTCTCCACTGACATAGCCAAGCCTTGGTGCTTAGGTCCTGGTGCATTTTTTTCCCTTGAATAAAAACATTGCTTCCTAGAATGACGAAGGAAGGTGATTGGCAAGGCCCAGGAAGATCACAAAATGTACAAGACATGAGAAGCTCAGAAAGTTACAAGATTATCAAGGTCCCTCTCCAAATTGCTATAGGCAGTGAACAACAGCTAAGGGAGAAGACACTAGTCTCTAGTCAGGGGAGCTGCCTGAGAGCTCTAGAGTAAATCCCATTGATTCAATTGTCATGAGTCATCGACCCAAGCTGCAGTGGACTTTTAGGTGACACAACTGCCTTTCTGTCACCCATGCTTATCTCCCATCTAGGGTCCTGCAAGTAACCCTCATAAACTTGTCAGACCACCAAGCTAAAATTGGGTGGAAATTGTTTCTTTAGTCTGTTTTCAGTGCCCTACCTACAGTGAATAATTGTGTGTTTATATCTTCCTAGGAAAAGTCACACAACAGGGCTGATCTTCATGGCCTGTGTGTGGCACTTTGGCATTATACATAAATCATTTGAGTCTTCAAATTCAAATCTCCAGCCACGAAAAATCTTTTCTCCATTTCTGTCCCTTTGACTGCCTCTTCCATATATTATAAATATTAACTCACTTCATTTGTGAAATGTAATGGCTAGAGCTCCTTTAGAGATGAGGAAAGTGAGAAACAGAAAGATGATGTGCTATTTCTTTTTCTTTTTTTGATTTTTTTTTTGAGACAGGGTTTCTCCATAGCTTTTTGGTTCCTGTCCTGGTATTAGCTCTTGTAGACCAGGCTGGCCTCGAACTCACAGAGATCCGTCTGTCTCTGCCTCCCGAGTGCTGGGATTAAAGGCATGCACCACCACCCCCCAGCTGATATGCTATTTCTAAGGTCACATAGTCAGGAAAGAGCAGAGATAGAATTCTGAAGGTTAGCTGGCTGTGGTTTTGGCCTTTGCTTCATGCTATTCTGATTGGAGAAGGTGTTCTACAATTATAGCCTCCACAATTTTTCATTGGGAAACTCAGAACTGAGATTTCCCATCTGTAATGGAAAAATTGAAAATAGCTACGGATCCCCGAGCAATGGCAGGCAGTGGGCCATGTGTTGGCAGGCAGGGGCAGGCAGTGGGCGATGTGGTGGCAGGCAGGGGGCAATGGGTCCTGAGAGCAGCTAGTCCAAGACAGGGACAGCACACAATACCACGTGACAGGCCTCTGAAGGTGGTTGCTTCCTGGCGAGCCATGTAGCAGCAGCAGGTGAGAGACAGACGGATAGGCACACTGTAGTAACAGGAGTAGCGGGGCTGCATCCCTAGCACCCCGGCCGCCTGGCTAGCGTATGCCCGAAATAACGACACACAAAATGTATTCATTTAAACACTGCTTGGCCCATTTCTATCTAGCCTCTTCTCGGCTAACTCTCGCACCTGGACTAGCCCATTTCTAGTGTAGCCCATGAGGTGGCTTACCAGGGAGATTCTAGCCTACGTTCATCCTGGGTCAGAGCTTCATCGCGTGTGCCTCAGAGAGCAGAGCTCTCGCGTCCGCCCTGGAGATGGGAGCATGGCGTCTCTCTGAGGCGTCTGCCCCCAAGAGGAGAGCTGTCGAGTCTGAGCTCACTTCCTCTTCCCCCCAGCATTCTGTTCTGTTTACTCCTCCCACCTATGTTTTAACCTATGAGGGCCAGCCAAGCAGTTTCTTTATCTTTTTTTAACCAATGAAATCAACAGATTGATATATGACACTCCCACATCAACACACCATTCAGAGTGAGGTTGTATATTTATTTAGTGGTTATGGAAGGGAGGGGAGAAGGGGAGAAGAGCAGAGGTGGGTGTGGGGGATGGGGGTAATGACTGAAGAGGAAGACGGAAAAGAGACAGAATTCAGGCTGGAAGCTGAAGATCAACTTGCCTCAGCAGATGGGGGAGGGAGTGGGCATGGCTTGTCTCTTAAAGAGACAGATCATTACACCATCCATCCCTATTTCATCTCTCCCCTTAACCAAATGACTCATTCAGTGCTTTCATCCAGGCCCCATGGGTTCTTCTAAGACAGTGGCTCTCAACCTTCCTAATTCTGCAACCCTTTAATACAGTTTCTCATACTGTGGCGACCCTCAACCATAAATTTATTTTTATTGTTACTTCATAATTGCAATTTTGCTACTGTCATGAATTGTAATGTAAATATCTGTGTTTTCCAATGTTCTTAGGTGACCCCTGTGGAAGGGTTGTTTGATCCAGATTGAAAACCTCTCTTCTAAGCCATAGATATTCCAATGAGCATGAGTTTAGTTTGTTTGCATGGTTACCCTCTCTGTGTGTCTTACACATTATTTTGTTCTCCTGTCTGTCTGTCTATCTGTCTGTATTGCCCTTTCCAGTGTAGTCTCTACATTTTATGTTACTGATTTCAACATTTGCTTTCTCATAGCCACTGCATTTTAAATCTGGCAAAATCACACCCAAGCTTTAAAAGAGATAAGTTCATCCTCTGTGGTTTTATACTAATGAACACACACACTGTCCAGCTTACATATTGGTTGTCTTACATAATTCCATGTGTCTCCAAGTTGATAATGGTATCTCTAGTCATATTCTCTCTCATTTTTGCCCTATGCCTTTTCATTCTACTGAATTCCAACATTTATGAGGGCCTCCCCCTAACTTTTCTGTCTCCAGTGCTCCTGTGTATATCTTTTGTCCATACTCCACATCTTTGAGCCACTGAAGTTCATTTTACTTAGAAACTTAACTATTTCTTAGTATCTTTCTTTGGAGAGAGACAAGATGTGAAGAACCATGGAAGGCATTGAGGAGGATCTTGAGCTGATTAGGAAACAAACATTGGTCCCTCAACAAAGGGCTGCTCCTTCTTCTGCTGCCCCTCTCCCACTGCAACTGTTACAAAATGTTGTTGGGCAGGCCTAAAAGAGCATATCTGAGAGAGAATTCCCAGGGTAGAACCAATCAGGAATGAGAGGAAGTCAGGAGCAGTGTGCAAGGCTCCCAGGAGCCTATAAATACACACCCAGAGGAACTCCTCCTATGGGCTCCTCCCAACTCCTTAATGGGAACTGTTTGGCTGTTCCAGTGAAGTTTGTCATTTTGTTCCTTTTTTTCTATGACTGATATCTCTCCATTCCTGTCCATCCGTAAATTTGTGTTCAGTCCTTCCAGATGTCTGTCTACTTTCACTGTGGGAGGTTGTAAGGTTCTGTTCCAGTCTCAGATCTGTAACTGTAACTTTGTATTTGGGACCCAAAGGCTCTTTACTTTTGCTCTGGGGCTGGTGACAGCTACTTTAATGTTCCTGAATGAGATCAGTAACAGTTATTTTGTGTCTGAGATCATCAGAAGCTCTCTCAGGGCAGAGGTAGCTGCCATTTTGGCTCCTGTCTCAAATCTGTAACTGTTGCTTGCTGTCAGGAAGGGACTGTGGGCCTATTTTACTACCTGCCTAAGCTGTCTAGCTGTCACAATCTGTCTGGGGCCTCTCACTCTCCAACTGTTACTTCACTTCTGTTTGAATGACTCATCTTTCCAGAACGAACAATTCTTTTTCCTTGCCACTGAATAAACTCTGGCTTATCACCAGACGACCATCCCTCATTCAAGATCCTCATAATAGCATGGTAAGACTTACTAGCTGGAATCACCTCCTGGAGGTCACCACTCCTCTGTTGACTTAGAAAAAAAGCACGTCTCTTTGCTTCAGAACGTGCTAAGGGGTCTCAAAGTAGGTAGTGCATTTACTGTTTATTACTAGAAACATGATTTTTCAAATATATGATTTGAACAATATTTTGAAAATTAATACTTAGACTAAATAGGGAACTGTGCATTGATCAGGCTCAAATAAGATTATTTTAGAAGTACTATGTATACACTTGGCACCACCTGCAGATCCAGGGCTTTCTTTTTGTATCTCTATATGTAATTGCATGTGCTTGTGTGTATACACATGTGCAAGGGTACACATGCATATGTGTGCACATGCACAAGAAGGATAGAGGTCAATGTCAAATGTCTTTTACTTTTGCTATCTTGTGAGACGGGTTCTCTCACTGAACTTGGAACATACCTAGCCAGTGAGAGCTGCTGGCCAGTGAGCTCCAGGAAGTGTCCTGTCTCTGCTTCTCCAGCACTGAGATTGCAAGCATATAGCACTAAAATTTTTACCAGGGATTGTCCCTGCCCAATATAATGCTTTCCAAAGGAAAAGAAGAGATGATCTTTTTTGTTGCCGTCTTAGAAGTAGGACATCGTTAACCTGATTTCATCACTTCTCCAAATGGTTAGAAGAATAAGGTTGCATACCCACTCTTTGTTGAATTACGGATGACAAGACTAAGATATTTCAGTGGAAATACAGGCTTGATCATCAACTTAGAACACATGAAAACATGATTAACTTCACTAACACTAGTGTAAATTTATTGTATCATGTTGTTTGAATCTCGAAGTCATGCTTTGACCAACATATACCTTATGTTCAATAATAAACTAATAAGCTATATTTAGATGCATATTCTAGCAACCACATTTAGAAGGGTGGTGTTGAAACAATCTGTGGCAGACTTATTCTATTTCTGCCAGGTGAAAATAAAATCCTTACACACTCTTCATCTTGTCTCAACTTCTAATATATTTTAGGTTACTTAAAATCAAAGGCCTTTGATTCTTAGAGATGCAGTTGAACCAGGCCAAGGCCATCAGAATCTTTTGAGGGAGCTTCTTTACATACTTCTTTAGTGTTTTTCCCATCTCTTTCTTAGGACATCTCTGTTCTTTTTTCTGATTTTGCCAGTTCATCAGGGGCCAGCCTTGACAAAAATACTTTTCTCCAGAGTGGAGGCATGGGAATTTAGAAATATAGTAAAGAATATGAAGATGTGAATGAAAATAATAAAATGCAGAAACATAAAGGGTAGTATGTTCTGTCTACTCTGCCTACCTAATTTTTCTGTCCTATCAGGCCAAGCAGTTTTCTTTATTAGTTAACCAATGAAAGCAACAGATAAGATACAAGACCAACCTCCATAATTTCCCCTTTTTCTGTTTAAACAAAAAAGAAAGGCTTTAACTTTAACATAGTAAAATTACATATAACAAAACAGTTATCAAGTAAGAATTACATTTACAATATTTATATCTATTTTATCTTTTTTATAACAATAGAAAACTATAACTATCTATCCATTCTTCAACTCCATCAAAGACTCCAGAAGGATATAATACTACCTAAGCAAACAAGAAATAAGAAAACTCTAAAAATGACAGAGACATCTCGCTGCCTGGACAGTAACCCAAAGTTCCTCTGTACCGTTGGGGCATCCATCTTTGGCCTACAGGCCCATAGTATCCAGCAGACATTTCCATGAAGCAGAAAATTTCAAAGACAGTTCAGTCACTATTTGCTGTGTCCTACAGAATGTCTTGCGAATTTTTTTATGAAGCAGGAACCCTGAAAAACCATCTCACCTTTAGGCAAGTTTAGCAGTCCTCTCTCTGTGGGTTCTCTGTTTCCAGTTTATGCAACAGTCCAGGCAAGAGCAGTTTCTTGCCCAAATGGCTATCAGACTTCATAAGGAGCCTCTTCAATGCCCATATTTCTCTTGAAGTAGATTGGTACTGCCAGGAGCAGACATGTCTCATTGTCATGAAAAGCCCTAAGTTATTAAAACATTTAAATGCCATATTCTGTAGTCTTTGAAAGATATGAAGAATGCCTATCTAACTGAAATATATCTCTATATATCTAGAAAATCTAACTAACATGACTACAAGCTTTACTATTATGGATGATTATCCATTAACAACCTATATTTTTTAATATTACATTACATTTTTAAATGAACTATACAATCACAATATCTTATTCAAAATCAGAAATAGATATACATATAACAAAATTGACCTTAAAATCCATATCAATGCAAATTATTTATAGCATTGGGAGGGAATTTTTCAGTGAGTACTGAAAATTCGCTCAAGTTTAATTTCCAACTGCTTAATATACCCCTGACCCGAAAGGGCAGGAGTAAGACAAAAAGACTGTATTATCATACCAATTGAAAGTCATGGTTACATTCATCACTCTCACTCCCTAGACTCATGCCCTAGACCAAACACTCTATAGGCAAACCACTACCTGGGTGGGATCCCAGATTATTTCCATAAAGGGAACTGAAACTTAGTTGCACCCCTAGACTTTTGTTTTAGGTAGCAACAAACTACTTCCCTATTCCAGGAGCACAAGTTCTGGCAATTAGCCATACCTGTTGACAATAGCCTTGAGAGAGCAGAACTCTCTGTTTTACTACTAGGTGGGACCTTCTTCAGAGGTGGTAGCACAATAACCTTGAAGGAACTAGAAACAAGTCCCAAACACTCTGACTTTTGGCCTCCTTGGGCCTCCATACCAGTTTATGGCAAGATATGTATGTTTTCTCATCATGGCACTTTCCTGTGTTTTTACATAAAGTACAGAAAATATGCATCCAAAAATAATAGATATCAATAAGTGATAGAATCAACATCATCAAATAATTATAATGTGCCTAGTGTTGTGGCAAGTCATTCAGTGCTTGCTGTATTCACACAGATGCAGACTCATCTGTTCCCTGAAGCTCAGGCCTATGTTCTAAATGACAACACTCATATTCAGGTACTGTAGGGAAGGAACTGCTGCAGGTACCCCATTGACCGTGGTGTCCAGTAAATGAAAGTTCTTTTTTAAGCTAGCTGGTAACCAAATCACAACTTGAACTCAGATCTACTCAATTCCTAAATCTCAGGCTTCTTACCACTACTTACTAACCTATTTGGTCCACTTCTACAATCCCCTGTTTCTTATTTATATAATAAGTATAACAGACCTGCACAAGATCAAACTAGCCCAAATTCTATCATGTTTCAGGAAGGAGCTCAGAAAGTCCCACACCCCTCCTGAGAAGCTATCAACAATTTGGACAAGGGAGAGTCCATTTTCTTTAGGGATGGAGCCCCTGACAGGCTACCCAAGCATCAGTAGATGGTCCTACACAGATCACTGTAGACAGCAGGAAGTGGATTCACTGGGATTTGAAAAATGGTAGTACATTAAGTTGGGAGGGAAACATAGAAGGGGCACAGGAAAGAAATTTAAGGAGAAGGAATTGGGGTGGATTTTATCAAAACACATTATATGCATGTATGAAATTCTCAACAAATTTAAGTACCCTCTTATAAATACAAAAAAAAGTGTAACAAAATTATTCTCATCTGTTTCAATGAGAAAATTGAGATGGGTTGTCCAAATGTACTTTTAAACCACCAAGAATTTTGAACTCACTATGTTACTGACTATGACCTTGAACCTTTGAGCCTCCTTCCTCCATCTTCCAAGTGCTTGAATTATAGGTTTCTTTCATTGGTATGGTAGGCAACCATTCTTATGACTGAGCTACACCCACAGCCTTCCTTGGGGTCTTTTAAATCATTTTTCAACCATTTTGGCTTCCTGGCTATGTGCCTCTGAATACATTCCAGTGACCATGAATGCATTTCAGTTTAGGGGGGCATGTTTTGCCATTTTTCTTGGTTGATGTGGCTTTGCCTGTCTACATTTTTTTAAAGTGTGATTTCAAGAGCATCTACCAGAGTGAGGTTCACTTCATCAACTTCATACAATGAGAGGCTTTTGAGTGTGTTCTAACCAAAGATGTCACTATTGACATTGTTGCTATTTGCTTTTCCTTTTATTAGTCTTATCATTGTTTCATTTTTTTCTAGACATGAAGTTTCACTTCACTGTGCTATACTATGTTATTTTTTTCAGGGAGCAAAGAGATTTATTAAAGAAATGTAAGAAATAACTCCCAAGTGGGAGGGCTTATAAGGTAGGTAATACCTTTGTTCCAGATTTCTTAAATGCTCTTTTGTGTTTGTTTTTTCCTTTAACATGAGCTATCATTTTACTAATACAAACTGTGATGCACATATTACATCCCCAGCTGATGAACTATGGCATGAAAACCAAATACAAAGGCTGCTTTAAAAATGGCAAATGTTGCCGGGCAGTGGTGGTGCACGCCTTTAATCCCAGCACTCGGGAGGCAGAGGCAGGCAGATCTCTGGGAGTTCGAGGCCAGCCTGTTCTACAAGAGCTAGTTCCAGGACAGGCACCAAAGCTACGGAGAAACACTGTCTCGAAAAACAAAAACAAAACAAAACAAAAAAATGGCAAATGTTGTTTTGAAGCATAGATACACCTATGTGTTTAGAGCATATGTGTATTCTTGCTTTGTGCTAGGACATAGTTGACTAGTTGAGAACGAGACCATATGGTACACAGAGTCTGACGTATTTACTCTCTAAGCTTTTCCAGGAAGTTTGCTAAGTCCTTTGCTAAATGAATACATGGATTTGTACATTAACCATATAGTGTGATAAGGGAATTAACTAGGATGGATGTGTACTTCTTTTTCCTTTTGTACATTTTATATTTAAAATTAGTTTATATATAATAACATTTATTATCAATTTGATATCCCATATGCCATGAACGACTGTGGAAGAATATAGAGGGGGAAAGAATATCTCTTTTCTGTGGGTTTCTATGCTTGTGTCATGATACTGACAAAGTAGCAAAGAAAGACAGGAACCAAACCACTCAAGATGGCAAGGTAGAGAAAGGAAGACCAGTGGTGTGACCAAAAGTGATGCACGCAATGATCCTATTGTAATCAGGAGAATACTTGTTGAGCGAATATTTGCATTACACCCGAACATATGAAAGAGAAGTTGTGTGAAAATTAGCAGTTTTCTAGGTAGAAGATAGAGTAAGAGCTAAGACTTTGAGGAGAAAATAAGCTGGTGTGTTCCCCAAACAAGAAATGCCTCTAGTGTTTAGAGCAGAATTGAACAAAAGTTCAGAGAGATGGATGGATACTAAGTCAGAGGCCAGATACTTTGAGTTCTGTACAGTGTAGGGGAATCTTGAATTTATGTAAAGTGCTTGGAAGGAGGATGAGTGTGGAAGAGAACCGCTCTGATGTGTCTGTGAGGACAGACATTGGAGGATGAAGAGGTAAGTCTGCTACCACTGTTGTTAGCTAGAAACACAATACTGTCTGCAATTATAGAGATAAGTTTGTAACACTTCGTGAAACCTGAACTTCTACTAGCAAAGGGAGATCCGGTTCCTATGGGAAGAGGCAAAGAGGAGCTTCCATATGGGTGATGGGACTTGAACCTGGGTCCTTTAGATGAGCACTCAGAGTTGTTAAGCACTGAGACATCTTTCTGGCCCTCTAGATGAGTACATTTCCATACAACTTCCAAGAGAAAACACATACATGAGGTCCTTTATATTGAGAAGATCTCAATTACTAGGCACTACTCTTATTGCTCTCACCAACTGGAAGCTCTGCATTAAACTTCTTGTTTATAGTTCCATTAAAAGTATTACACATACTTTCTCTCTCCTTCATTCCATAATCTCTCTTTATTGGTTTATTTAAAATGTATTCTCTTACTTGTAAGCTGTCCCAAATAATACTTTGAGAAAATGGGCCAAATATAAAGTATTGATAAGAGTTTATAATGTTAAGTCTGCTTAAAAGATTTTTTTTTTGCTCAATTGTTGGTATGTTAGTTTGTGATGAGTTTGGAAAAAGAACCTCTACAAGTTTGTTACGTAAATCATAAATTACAGTGATAATTAACACCAAACACCCAAACAATTGCTATGAATTCTTAAGGATGCCATGGACATTTCTTACCTTGAATTAGTTGATGTACTTTGTAAAATTAACTCATTCTCATATATTAAAATACAAAATATTTCATTAGTGAAAAAGAACTCTGCCTGTGATACATCACTATACTAATATCACTATGTTGGACTTCATAATTAAGAGAAGAAATTAAGTGTGAGCAATCCTTTCTTTTCCTGGTTTATGTGGGGCCGGCTATATCTGATTCTCAGAAGAAGCACCACTCTAAAGCACAGTAAGCTATTAGATTCCACAGCAAGACTGAAATTCTAGGCTTCTTTCTGATGGACATATAGTTTTCAGCTGTACTAGAGAACTAACATGGAAACAGCATGCTCTAAAGTGGAGTTTGCAATCAGAGGTACCTGATACTTCATTTCTGTAGTTGACATAACAACGTAGTAGCTTCTTGTCTAAGATTGTACTCTTTCTTTTTTTTTTTGAGACAGGTTTTCATGGTAGTTATGAAGTCTGTACTAGAACTTGTTCTATGAATAGAATGGTCTTGAACTCACAGAGATCCTCCTGCCTCTGCCTCCCAAGTACTGGGATTAAAGGCGTGCACCACAATCACCCAGTTAAGATTATACTCTTGAGGCATGATTCATTTCTTATAACTTTAGAACCAAGAAGTGTGCTCAGCATGATAGAAATGCTGAAAGCTTACTCATTAACTTGATGAATGAACAAATGATTTTCTAAGAGTGGGGGATGTGTATTTAGATAGCCAAATCTAGGGTAGAGTTTGCTGCATCTTGTAAGAGACATCTAACAGCAAGCTACATTGTGTAAATGTACCACATCGTCCTTATCCATTCTTTGGTTGAGGGGCATTTAGGTTGTTTCCAGGTTCTGGTTAAGAAAAACAATGCTGCTATAAACATAGTTGTGCACATGTCCTTGTGGTGAATAGTAAACTCAATATTCTTTTTTGAGGTTTATTTGGTTTACACTTCCATATTACATTCTATCATCAAAGGAAGTCAGGCCAGAAACTCAAGCAAGCCAGAATCCTTGAGGCACAATCATGGAGGGATGCTGCTTACTGGCCTGCTCCTCTTGGTTTTCTCAACCTGCTTTCTTCTTTTTGTAATTGTTTCTATTAAGCAATATATTTTTCTCCACTCCACCTCTCTTCTTCCCCCTCCCTTTCTACCCTCTCCCTTGGTCCCCCTGCTCCCAGTTTACTCAGGAGTTCTTGTCTTTTTCTACTTCCCATGTAGATTAGATCCATGTATGTTTCTCTTAGGGTCCTCATTGTTGTCTAGGTTCTCTGGGTTTATGAACTGTAGGCCGGTTTTTCCTTGCTTTATGTCTAAAAGCTGCTTATGAGTGAGTACATATGATATTTGTCTTTCTAGGTCTGGGTTATCTCACTCAAAATGATGTGTTCTAGATCCACCCTTTGCCCACAAATTTCAAGATGTCATTACTGTTTTCTCTGTGTAGTACTCCATTGTGTAAATGTGCCACATTGTCCTTATCCATTCTTTGGTTGAGGGGCATTTAGGTTGTTTCCAGGTTCTGGCTATGAAAAACAATGCTGCTATAAACATAGTTGTGCACATTTCCTTGTGGTATGATTTTGCATCCAAAAGTGGTATTGCTGCGTGTTGAGGTAGGTTGTTTCCTAATTTTCTGAGAAATTGCCATACTGATATTCAAAGCAGCTGTACCAGTATGCATTCCCACCAACAATGCAGGAGTGTTCCCTCTACCCCACATCCTTTTCAGCATAAGTTATCATCTGTGTTTTTGATCTTGGCCGGTCTGACAGGTATAAGATGGAATCTCAGAATTGTTTTGATTTGCATTTCTCTGATGGCTAAGGATGTTAAACATTTCCTTAAGTGTCTTTCAGCCATTTTTTACATCAATATTATATGATTTCACCCTAGGGCCCTGGGCTATGTGGTCTCAGATTCTTGGTCACTTAAGCAATGTCAGGTATGGGTTCCATCTTGTGGAGTGGGCCTTAAGTCAATCAGTTATTGATGGGTTACTCCCACAAACCTTGTGCCACCATTGCACTGGTATATCCTGCAGGCAGTACATCACTGTAGGTAAAGATTTTATGACTGGCTTGGTGGTTATGTGACAGTGTTCTTTGTTGTACAGAGCCTTCTCATTTTCATGATTTCCCATTTACTGATTGGTGATTTTAGTGCCGGTATTAATGGTATTCTGATCAGAAAGTCTTTTCCTTTACTAATGAGTTCAAGGCTATTCCCCACTTTCTCTTCTATCAAGTTCAGTGTATAAAGTTTTATGTTGAGGTCTTTGAGCCCTGTGGAGATGAGTTTTGTGCAAGGTGTAAGTATGGATCCATCTGCATTCTTTTACATGCAGTCATGCAGATTGACGAGCACAGTTTGTTGAAGATGCTGTGTTTTCTTCCCAGTAAGACACATATGTCTTAAAGTAGGAAGGGAAATGAAACTTCAGTAAATTTCTTTTGTCTGTTTGTGTATCAATAAAAACTTGTTCTTCGATGTTTTTGCCAAAGTATTTATGGCTCCTTAGTGTTGATGCATCCAGAGAAGTAGCCACCATCTTTCAAATGCCTTTGAACCGTTGCACAAGACAGAAATTGTGATTAAAGATGGTTTTCCTGTCAGTGTGTGTCCTTAAGCTTGGGAATAGGATACTAAGGATATATTGAAGCCATTTGGGCTAGAGATTTTAATGGCAAAAAGATAAACATCCACTAATGCTGAATATCCAAAGCTTTCAGATTAGTGAGTGTCATTCAGCCAACCAGATGTTTCCTTTGGGTCTTATACCTACAGATTTCTATGATCATCTGTGAAAATGCTTATTCAATTTGAAGAAAGGAAGAGAAAAACATGAGAATTTAGTGCAGTGCCCAAATCTGAAGATCACCAATTCACTAAATCATTGTAGAATTTTTATTGATACACACACATGTCAGGCTCTGAATTATACCCAAGGGCAACAACAAAGAACAGTATGGTCCCTGCTCTCAGGATGATGGATCATGTGGTGGGAAAACAAAGAGTTAAATATTTTTATTTGCAATTAATTAACACTAAATAGTAATGCTAAGAGTTTTATCTATTTTCTGCATTTCCTGTCATGTTTTTTATTATGCTAAAAATCATTATTTCTGCTCCTAGATAAATGATAATGTTACTATGGCAATGAAGAGCCTTTCATCAGGGGTGAAATAGGCCATCACCTTTGCCATTCACTCTCTACTTAATTAAAAAGCCTCCCAAGTGGCCACCTGGGAAAGCAGAAAATTATATTAAAGACACTATAATGGGGTGAGGTAATATTATTGTTAAATGTACTTAATGACATTAACATTATTAGTAGCTGCACAAATGAGTCCTGTGACATTTTCTTTCTAGTAGAAACTCAAGAAAAATAGGAGATTTTATAATAAAATACATTAAGAGAGAAATAAATTACACCTTCTCAGTTAACATATTCGCAGTGTTCCTTAACATGAAAAATTCTGTTCATAAACATTTTAAAGAAATTTTGACTCCTCACTCTTAATCCATGGAAGCCTTTCCATAGGACTCCTTAAAGACCAGTGAGGAACACGTGTTTGGGGGAAATTCTGGCTTATTGCACAAAATGGCATCTGTAAAAAGAAGAGTTCTGCTTCAAGGAAACAAAGCATAAGAGAAACATATTCAGATAGAAAAGCGGAAGAGAGAGTGCTGGACTCCATTCTCACAGTAGCCCTCTCCCTGTAGTGTTGGCCTTTTCAGTGAGTCAAGATATGGAACAAAGTCCTGCTCCGGGCTGCCTTGTTGCTCAAGGAATTTTTAAGAGACAGGGGTGAAGGATTCCAACTGCAAACATATATACATGTGGGTGTAAGAAACATAAACACAAAAGAGCACTTACGGGTAACAGAAGTGCCAGCTGGGACTTTAGAGCTGGGTGGTTTGTGTTTGCACAGTTTTTTTTTTCCAGTTGAAAGTAGTTCTTAGAGTACATAATCCATATGGTGTGTTTAAAATAGACCACATAGTCTGAAAATGGAGCTCCTGAGAAATTCACAGATAAAAATCTCAACTGTTATTTTCATATGTAAGAGCTGGAATCATCTTGTAAAGATAATTCAAGATGAAATATTTCCATTTCCATCTGAACACAGAATTATTTGGTTTTCATTGCAAAAAGCTCCAGCCAAGTCTTCTAATAAAGTTGCATGCCTGACTGGAGGCATTTTTGAAGTATCTGTTACAATGTTTCAGTGTCTAGCTCACAAGGAAAGATATAAAGAGAAGATAGGAAAATACAATAAGGAAAGACCTGGACTCCAATGTTCTAATAATTAGTTCTACAGGGGTCTAAAGTAGGGCTAACTCATAGAATTTAAGTATGGAGGGCACATGCTACTAAACTGTAAGATGAAAATCCAATGTTACATACTTTAATTCATTCCTGAAAATTATTTAATTAAACCTAAGTTCCAAAACTAGATTAAATGTACACTTAAATACATGAATAAGATGGATATTGAACCAAAAATGTTATAGAGCTTTGTTGTGACAATTTTTTTTGCTAGCCTATTTTCCTTTCCAAATTTTCATCATTTAGGCATTATGGTTGCATTATTATCAACAAAGCTGTAACACAGAAATATGCTCTAGGGTAAACATTAAAGTTAAATGTGATTATATTTCAAAATAATGAAATTGTACACGTGGTCAACAGCCATCAACATCTTCATCCTTTTTGCTTGGCAAAAAGATTAAGCAACATTCTTTACGTTCATTCAAACATGGTATACATGAAATTTGTTTCATGCCATTGTATTCTTTGACCAAAATTATGTAAAGTAAAATTTGCCTAACTTTGACAAATCACTTTTTATGGTATTTAGTGTGTTTTAAAATGGATGCTTTCATATTCTGGGGTGAAGAGCAAATTGTACAAAAAAAGCAATATATAACATTTTGAAAATTGTCATGACTAAAGTTATTAATATGTAGTATTATATATTAAATGTTATGTGTTATATACTATTCTTTTTAAGTCTGAAGTGTAAATGCTTTTCAGCTTACCTTAGAGAGCATTGTACTGTTTGCTTAATGGGAAGGACTGTGAGACAAAAGAATGGAAGTAAATAACTTGCTCAGGGACTTAGGCCAAGTTTATGTGCCTATAATAAATTAGCCAACGCAACTTTACACGGCAGGTTTGGAAAGACTGACTCCAAATAAGTCAAGCAAAGAAAGATTAGTCTGCTGGAAAAATCCCAGGATATTCTAACTGAAGAACTGAACTGTTGTCCAGGATTGGCCACTAACCAGCTCTGTGGCCTTGGAAAAGTCTCCTGTCCTCAGGGAGACCCTCTTTTCTCATTTGTAATAGAAAACAAATGGTTGAAGTAGATACTCATTAAAGTCTAAATATCCATGTTCTATGGGGCTAATATCTTGTTTAGACTCTTAAAGTGGAGGCTACAATACATGTGGGATTTCTAATTTGATATGGTCCCCACTGGCTACAGATTGCACTAAAACTTTTGCTTATATATGTGACACAAGTCCGAAAGAGACGTTTTTGGATGTAGTATTCAGTATCATATCCAGAGTTTTATCCATGCCAGGCAAGTCTTCTATCAGGGAGCCAAAACTTAAATATACTCCCAGCCCTTGAGATTGGAGTATTTGAGAATAAAAGCTTTCTAAGTTATCTCACATCACCCTTAATTACAGAAATTATAGAACCCTACTAGACACAAAAAAGATTTAAATACATGTTGAGAAACATACTGTTAAAATAAACATAAACAAACCACTTAGAAACTATGCAATCATACTTTGACTTGGAGTCAATAAGTTAACACACATTGTCTGTCCATACATTCTAGGTGCAATGCACTTTTCTTTGTGCTTTAAGGTTATCTCTAGAGTATCTGTTTGATAGTAGAAAAATTTAGTTGCCACCAATTTTTGGTCAGAGTAGTTTTAGAAATCAATTTATTACCACCTGGATATCATTTATATAACATGCTTTAATATTTATAACATTTTCATAAATAAGAAAACAATATTGCACCTTCAATGTAAACATCTAAAAGTATATAAAATTTAAAACTTTTAATAGAAATTATTTTAACATCTATGGGTACATAAATTGGTAAGCATATTATTATTAATAAGAGATTTTACTCCTTGATGTTCTTGACATTTAGGACCAGGTAATTTAAGATTTTATTATTATGCTGTCCTGTGTACTATAGGATACTTAGCAACATTCCTGGTTTCGACACACTAGATTCCAGTAGAACTACAAGCCTCATGTTGACATAAAAACATGTGTCTACATATTGCCAAATGTCCCTAGTAGGCAGAATTGCCTCCCCCACCTGTTCAAAATCACTGTTTCATGGCAAGGTGAGTTTGATATTACTTAGTATTTTTCACTGAATATAATGATGGTATAATCATACATTTGACGAGAGTATATCATTTGCTGCTAATTGCTAATTGAATTCTGACATTTTTAATGCTGGCATTTTTAACTATTTGTGGTTGTGATTAGTAACATTAAGTTAATTACTTTTTTCTTTATTTTTCATGCATTTCTCTCTGAAAAGGTTAATTACTTTTTAAAATATTTAGACAACATGGAATCATTTTGTAAATGTGGAGTTGAAGCTGGACAGGGAATTCGGAGTTAAGTCCATATATTAAAATAGATGAGGGGGATTACAATCAAGATTAGACAAAGAACTTGCTCCTTTCCCTTGGAATAGATCAAATAACCTTAATTTATGTGGGTTTTCTCCCAATAGTATTAGAAGCAAGGAAAATAACTGCAGAAAGCAAGTACATTTAAAAATAAATAAATCAAAGTCAGTTCTTACGCACTTACTTCATTTGGGAAGAGAAGTTCTAATAACTGATAATGTAATAAACCTTTCCTGAAAGATCATAATGCTTTTGTCTAAGAAAGCTTTTATGATATGATGCAAGATAGCAGTTGTGAGAATATCTAAAAAAGATGAAGTCCAGAGGAGGTCAGGTTTGGGTGTAGAGCATATCTTTTTGTGTTTGTTTGTTTTGTTTGTTCTTGTGATCCTTGGCAGAATCAGAGAGACCAGTTGGGATCACCATGATCATCCAAATAGGGGCACTGAACTTTAGAACTGAGTGCTGAAAGAAGATCCCAAAAATAAGTGGCAGGATTTCCAATGGGTCAACTGTGAATATGGGACAAGTTCAGCACATCTCCACATTCTTTAGGAGAAATTGGTTAAAGGAAAGGAGATGTCATTAACTTCAATGTTCTCTATTGGGAATAAAAGGAATAGCAGCAAATGGCAAGTGAAGAGAACAGGAAAAGTAATATTACAGTTTAAAATGAGAAATGGCCTCCTAGGCTCACGAATTTGAACAATTGACTCCCAGTTCACGGTACTATTTGGAGAAAGTGTAAAACTTTTAGGATATGGGACTTATCTGGAGAAAGTGTGTCACTGGGGGCAGGATTTGAGATTATCCAATCTCTAATTTACTTTGTTGATTTTCTGAGTATGGTGGTTTGCATAGGTTCATATATTTAAATGCTTCATCATTAGGGAGTGGCACTGTTTGAGAATTAGGAGGTGTGGTGGCCTTCTTGGAGTAAGTATGGCCTTATTGAAGGGAGTATGTCACTGGGGGTGGGCTTTCAGCTTCCAAAAGACCATGCCAGACCCAGTTAGTATCCCTCTGCCCCACGCCTGAAGATCAGGATGTACCTTTCAAGTACTTCTCTACAATTATGCCTGCCTGCGTACCACCATGCTCCCTGCCATAATCCTGGACTAATCTTCTGAAACTATAAGTGAGCTCCCAATTAAATGCTTTCCCTTGTAAGAGTTACCTTGGTCATGGTATCTCTATACAGCAATAGAGGAGTGACTAAGACCCTAAGTGTGGATAGGAATATATTCTTTCAGTTTAATGCTCCTGCTATCTTGTCTTTCCCACCATGTGGATATCTAGCCCTTTGAACCATAAGCTAAAATAAACTACTCTTTTTTTAATAAACTACTCTTTACATTGCCTTTATTCATTATGTTTTATTAAAACAGCAGAACAGTGACTAAGTTCCATTTTTGAAACTGGGCATGGTGGTGAGTGTCTATAACTTCAGCTACTTGCGAGGATGAAATGAGAAGCTAATTCAAGTCCAAGAATTCAAGATAAGTCTGAGCAGTTAAGCAAGATATCAACTTTTAAAATATACTCTTTATTTACCAATAAATACTGAAACGGCAGTTAGACATAAGAGAATGGGTTTTAGAACAGAAATCTAATGTGTATATATACATATTTTTATATTATATGACACATAATAAATTATATTATATGTTATATAAAATATATAATACACAACAATATATTATACAATAAAATATATAATAACCATATTAATATAATACATTATATTAAATATTTTGAAAAGAGATCTATTAGAGTGAGGTTGGAAAGAAAACAGAATAATTTAAGGAGATGATGAGCTCAAAAAGCAGCTATATGAGGAATAGAAAAAAATTTGGTTGGCATGGCATCCTAGCAGCAAGGTATATAATGTGTTTGATGACAAGGAGAACTTTGTAAAAATGCTTCTAATGAACTACACATGACAAAAAAGGGTTAAAAACAACACTGGGGTAGTAATGTATATGTGAATGGACCCTTATTAGATAGCTTCTTTTACGAATGACTGGAACAACCTGAAAAAATGGAAACTTAAAACAGAAATCAGGGAGGACAGTTGCAAGAAAAGACATCTTATAAATGGACTTAGAAAGATACCACAAGATCTGGAGAAGATGAGAACAAGAAGCAAAACAGCTTCAGGTTTTGAAGACTATTTCAAAGCTTTGGGTTACTAATCTTTACATCCCATAATTAGTCAAATGTTGCTGACAGGGTTTAACATTGAAGACTGAATATTCTTGCAAATCAATCAATCACCTAGCCTACAATTATCATTTAAGGAAACAAGACATTAAGTGAGTATAATTATAGAATTATACAATGATCAAGTGATATTTTTGTACTTAACACATACACAGAGCACAAATGAACATGCACTGTATTTATTAACCCTGAGTAAAATGGGAAGAAGCAAATTATTGTAATTAGGCATGTTGATGTGTTTTCTTGACAAAGTACCCTGTTTCGACAAGCTTGTTGATGTTAGGAAATATTGCTGCCTACAAATACTAGCTGACAATGCATTAATATTTTTGTTATGGAATAAAGGCATAGTTTGGTTTTCGCTATCTTATTTAAAGAATCACCAGGGAAGAGCAGAGATAAGATGATAGAAGTGATATACAAGCTTATTCTAAAGCTTGAAGGAATACACAAGTCTATTCTAAGTTGGAGTGTAGGACTCAATACTGAGTGTGTGTGCATGTGTGTGTTTGGGGGGAGTTTTTAATGCAAATGGATTTTATTACAAGATAAAGAAATTAAATACATAGAGAATTGAGGCAGGGAACGCTGACAGTTCTTTAGAAGAGTTCTGTTATAAATGACTAGAAACCAAGCATGCAGTAACCAGAGGGAAATTGTAGTAAATATATATTTTAAGGTTAGAAGAAATAGTAGTATATTTGTAAAGCTGAGTTGTATAATGTTAACCTATTGCCTTCCAATTTATAGTTTATTAATCACTCTATTAGATGAATGCACTAACACATCAATATACACCATCCTCTCCTAATTGTACCATGTGAAAGAAATAAGGATCATTTTTGGTTCCCTCCCTTCACATGAAAGATTAAAATCATAGATATTTGTCCTCTAATGTATACAAATGAACACTCCTATGAAAATCTTCATTTGGCCAAATTGTGTTTTTCCATGAAAATTCCTCAAATAGGACTGTTGTGTGCCTTGGTTATATCAATGGTAGGGAGAAAGGGTAAACAATAAGCTGGGGACGGGAAGGTTCTTTGAATAGCTGGTTTGCTTTCTAAGCTTCAATAAAAGCATACTGTATGGCCATGTCACTGATGAGTGTGGAGGCCTAGCATTAAGGATGTCCTGAATTCACTTTCCTCCAACAAAAATAGGAAAAACATAGAGTGTGATGCATGGGGAGTCAACCTGCCAAACATCTGCTTTTAATTTTCAACAGCAGTGACCACCCAGGGGGCAACAGCTTCTTCCAGGGGAAACTCAATTACACCAGCATGAGGTGCCTTAACTTCCTGGAGGAAAAATTATACCTTTGGTCAAGCAGAAAAAAATTCTTTGGAAATAGTTTTCCAAAGTGTTGCCACAGCTTGAGTTCAGAAAGGAGCTTTAGAAACACTTTCTTTCTTCCTTTCCCTTTCCTTACTTCCTTTCATTTTTTAAAACATTTTATTTTACAGGAACTAACTTTATACTTTCCTCTATTCTGTCACTGGCAAGTTTGAGAGGAGGAGAGGAGGTCAAAGAAGGTTCATTTGGAATCAAGTCAGTCTGTCAGGCATTCATGAGATCACGTGTTTTCTTCCTAGTCTGCTGAAGTCATTATCATTTGAGGCCAGAGTATACGAGTTGGGAGATGAGAGAATTCATAATTATATTCCATTAGGTCAGTACTTTCTTTGGTCATCCAGAATGGAGAGGATTTTCAAGCCTGGCCTCCAGATGTTAGTATGTGTTGGTAGCATCCTCAGATGCTCCAAGAGAAGTCATGATGCATTTAGACAGAGACTCAAGTGTCCATGGTGCTTTGGGTGCCATTTTTTAGTCTAACAAGCTTCTCTGACTTTCATTCTGAATAATTCTTAATGGCAAATAACATTCCTTTTACTATTATACCAGTTATCTTTGAACCCTTCCTCTTCTTTATGTAATCCATTTTTTCCAATTTTAGTCCACTTACATGTTATGAAATTTACCTTTATTAGAACCAATAGTAAGTTTCTTTTCATGATTTGGTATGAACTGATTTGCTGGAATGTTTCCCATGATTGCAGCATTCTTTCTTGTTAGACTCTGAGCACCCAGAAGTCAGGATCCAGGTATTCTGTTTGCATCTTAATCAAATGGTGAACCATCCACGCCCCACATACACCACTGCATGAGGATAAAATTTAAGGATCGGGCTGTTTTGTCCCCTACAGCAGTGAATGAACAAATGAATGCTTGAATAGAATGAACAGCAAAGTTATTCCCAATCTCATGCACATTCTCTGTGCCATCTTGGAATCAAATTGTTGACTTTAGCTGGAGGTTGCCTGGGTTTGAATCCCTAACTGCATACCTTGTTAGGCATTCATCCTTCCTTAGTTTCCTCACTTCTTGAATGGTAATCCTTACCTCCCAGGGAGTGAGAAGATTAATGGGTATTATTACAAGGAAAGACCTATAAATTGGACATAGTTAAACCATATAAAAATTAATCATTTTTATGGATCATCAGTCTATGTCAGAAAAAAATTCTATACCCAAATCAATGTACTCTTAAAATCTGACACTTTGGAGGATGACCACCTGTCTTTTGGAATGCCTTCTTTACAGTTCTTATCACACAAACTACAATATGATGTCTTTCCGGAAGTCTACAATATGTCATAGGTTTAGACTGTGCCAGATAAAATAGTATCATAATGTTTATAATGTTTTACAGCTGCCTGTCTTCTGTCCTTCCTTCCAGAGTGAATGTATGGACCCAACTGACATTCCCAAGTAAGAATATCTGTCTGTGTTTAATTCCAGGTTTTCAAGGCATTATATGGATAAAACTCTTAAGGTAGCTTTTTTCTAGGTGCCATTAGGAACTTATAAGAGACAAAAGCTGAAAGGCAATATGGAAATTACAAGAAGGTAAAAGAATGTGAAACCTACTCAAGATCTTATCAAATGCCAAGTGCAGTAATTTAAATAAAAGTAGAGGCAATCAAGAAGGATGCTTTTGAAACTGATATGGTTTGCTTGTGGAAGGAGAGGCAAAGTAGTCCACACAGTGATAAAACAGTTTTTAGCAAGCTTTATAACCTTCCAAACTCCTCCTAGACTCAGGAAGGAGTATGTTATCATGTATGACACATAACTACAATCAGCATACTCAGAATGCAGATGAAATACTAAATATGTCCATAATTGATACAGACAAAATGCATCCTATTCTCTAGGTTCACATTCCAGGTATAACTTGATGTCCAGAACATCTGAAACAGTCTTACACTATTCTTAGTTATTTTTCATGCCTTTAGTCAAATTTGAACTTATTTGGTTCAGTTTTTACCAGTGTTTTAGTTATTTTGAGCACTGTGCTTATGACACTTTTGTAGTAGGTAAGAAGAAGAAATGTTTGCTGTATAGTTAAAGTTGCATGTCAGTTGTTTTATATCACTATAACAAAACACTTGAGACAGGCTAACTTCATTAAGACTAGAAATGTACTTTGTTTACAGTTTTGGAGAGTCAAGAACATGATACCGCTATAAGACCAGTTCTGATTTTGGGAAAGAGAATATGGTGGAGGGAGAGAACCCTTGGCTAATAAGAAGGTGTCAGGCTTAGGCTTTTATGCCAAGTTGCCATTATGAGAACTCACATGCAAGGAAAAGAATTCCATTCTTAGGGCATTCTTGGGCACCCCCCAAGAACCCAAGGACATCTTATTTAGCTATACCTCTTAAACCTTGCATAATTCCCACATTGTAGACAAAGTTCCTAATATAAGGACTTCACCTAATCTATATTAAGACCATGGGAATTTATTTATTGGAAAGGAATGACTATCACAGATCAGTTAAGATTGGGGCTAGATGATATTTAAATCTAACCTCCCTACTTGTTGACCTTGATAAAGGTTATGAAACTCTCCAAACTTTTATGCTCTAATGGTCTGTAATGTTCCTGTGAATCTCTAATTCAATAAAAATATAGTGTGACCAAGAGATAACTAACACTTCCACAGTCTCTGATAGCTTAGGACTTGTCTTTTCCAAACTCAGCTTGAAAGGCCCACAAAGCTGAAATGCATAAAGCCAAATGAGATCTTTCTCTTTCACGTTTTTGCATTTTTAAATGTCTGTTTTTTACATTTTAATTTATGGATTGTATGTACACAATTTAGTGTGTGTGGTGCACAAGTGCACATGTACACACACACCATAGAGTGTTTGTGGAAGTCAGAATACAACTTGCAGCAGTTGGTTCTGTCCTTCCACCATATGGGTTCTTGGGATCAAGCTCAGATTACCAGACTCAATGGCAGTTAAGATGGCATGAGCCATCTTCTCCACTTACCTTTCTGAAGCAGTGTCTGTACCCAAAAACTCACTTTGTAGCACTGTCTAACCTCAAACTCTATCAATCATCCTGCCTCAGATTTCTGGGGGCTGGGATTATAGGTGCTCTCATCCTTGGCTTCCCTATAACATCTACTCTGAGCTTAGAGATGCCTATTCTTGAGCCCCATTTTCTACCAATTATATCATAAACTCAAAAATGAGACACCTGGTTTCCCAACTATTTTTAAGGGTTATAGTTGATTTAAATGTACAAAAAGGTTTCAATAGTTGTGATATTTCTTTGGTGTACTGAGATTGACTTAGATGCAAATTACTTAAATTAGGTCTGTAGGGAATTTCCCAAAAGTTAAACACAGCTAACACAACTGAAAAGATCTATTCCTAGATATGTTCTCAAGGTAAATGAAACATATTGACTGTGGTATTTTTCATAAGAGCCAAGATGGTAGAAATAACATGAATGATTATCACTTGATTAATGGATAAATGGGATGTAATCTATTTATCATACAATGGAATATTATTCAACCATATGCAGGAATGAAGTAGTGATTCATGCTACAGAATGGTTGAACTTTGAACATAAAGCTAAGTGAACAAAAGATTGAATATTGTATAACTTAATTTATACAAAATATCCCCAAGCAAACAACTGCATAAAGGCAAAAGGTATATTAATAGTTGCCATCAGTTTGGCCATAAAGAAGATAGGAAGTGACTGATAATGGGTATAGGGTTCTACTGGGGGGTGATGTAAATGTTCTGTAATTTGACAGTAGCTATTTTCATGCAACTTTGTGACTATATTCAAAACCACCGAAGTATATGCTTCAAAAGGTTGAATTCTACAGTGTGTGAATTACATCTTGAAAAACCTGGGTCTAGTTCTTGCTTAAAATGTGACCTGGGCATGTGAATTATTAAAGCAGGTGGAAGCTCAAATGTCGCACTTCTATAAACTGGAAGAGGGACTCACAAGAGATCCCGGACAGATGAAATTTCTGGTTGTGAAAACCCTGTAAAAAATCTGCTCTCAAAACAAAGGAATCTGTGCTTCCCCATCATAATTTGCTACCCCAGTTTCAGAGAGGGGCTTCCATGAAGATATTAGTATTTATGTAAGCGGAGGAATAAGTACTAAGCAGAGGGGGTGGAAACCCTTCAGTCACTTTTCCCTAATTGGGCTGGGATTTATTTTTTTCATCTATGAGCTGCTTGTGGTCTCTGGAGAGTTGGATATTCGGGACTGAGTCTTTGGATCTCTCTCAAATTTACATGTTGTATTTCTAACCTCCATGCCATAGATATTTAGTGAGCTCTTGGGAGGTAATTAGCTAAGATGAGGTCATAGGGTGGGGTCCTTGTGGCAGGATGTTCTGTGTTAAGAAGAGATTTAAAATAAAACAAACCCAGTTCACTCTCTCCCTCTTGTTGTCGGGGGTTTCTGTTCTGCCCAGTTCCTGCAATTGTTAAGTCCCAAAGAAATCACATAGAGGTCTACATTAGTTATAAACTGATTTGCCCATTAGCTCAGACTTCTTATTAACTCTTATAACTTACATTAGCCCATTATTCTGTCTATGCTAGCCACGTGGCTCGGTACCTTATTCAGTGAGGCAGACACATCTTACTTTTTTTCTGGCTGGGTTATGACTGTGGACCAAGCTTTCCTCTTCCCAGAATTCTCCTGTTCTTGTCACCCTGCCTCTACTTCCTGCCTGGCTACTGACCAATCAGCGTTTTATTACAATACAATTGACAGGATACAAACCATTGTTCCACAGCACTCTTTCTTTTTTTTCCTTCCCTCCCTCCCCACTATGTGAGGCCATAACACAAAGTTGGCCATTTGCAAGATGTGAAGACAAACCTCACCAGAAATCAATTGGCCAGAGCCTTGACATTGAATAAAGAATACTAGATATAGGAACTTTCTAAGATTGCTTTTATTTGCAGGAAACTCATGCATGTAACATGGCAGCAGCTGTGAGCAAGGCTGACTGATTAACTCTTGATCGCTTTTTTTTGAACTTCTGTCATGATTCCTGATTCCGGAAATCCTGACCTTGAGCTTTGATTCTCGGTGTCAGAGTTTCCTGCTCTGACTTTTGGCTTTGTGTCAGTGGCTTCCTCCAAATCTGTTCTGTTTCTATGCAGACTGTTCTGTTTTAATTTGCAGGGGAAAATTATATCAGCTTTTCTCATTTCCTGGATGTCTCAATTTATTTTTCCCAGAATTTAACCGCTATCACTGAGTTTATGCCTCATTGGTGGAATATTGACCCAGCAAGCATAACCCTTGGGGATGATCCCTAACAGTACAAAAATAATTTTAAAAGCTACATAAAAATAACTTGGGAAGCTGAAAATACTGTTTGTGGTAAGGCTTGACCTAATTGTCTACTGACTTTGCTGGATAAGGCAAGATAGAGAAACTGGAATCTGGGGACAAACCATTCATTTTATGGGTTAGAGTAAGCTGTTGGGGATTTAGATCCAGATTTTTTGAAGAAAGCTTGGGATGTTATGAAAGCCATGTGCATATACCTAGCAAATTTGCTGCATTGGGTTGTATAACTGACTGAAGATGCCCTGCTCTCTGATGTTTATTTCTGAATTTTCACCAGATCTGCTTCCCAGAGTACTCCCTAATGATGCCTAAATGTGATAGGCAGATTTTCAGTCTCACACATAGTATCCTTTAATGGATTACCTTTACTTATCCTGCCCAATTTTTGGCATAATGTTTCCCTCTCCTCCTTTGGAAGTCAGAGTGTGTTACAACTGAATATACTTCCTGCCTTCTCCATTTCCAGTTCTAGTTCTGTTTGTATAGATGAGTTCCTTTAGTTCTCACCCACTTCATTCTGTTTCGGAGAGAAACTGAACTAACACAGATACAGATAACAATAAATAACCATGGTAGCTAGAGAAAACAGGAGTACAGATGGAGATACAGTGGAATGTATAAAAAATGGGGGAAATGTTAGTAAAAGGTGCAAGTGCCTTTGAGACATTTAGCATTGTCACCAGCAGGAAGGCAGGGGATTGGTTGAGGTTGTTGGCTGGATGAAGAATACATGGTTCTTAGGAACCTGAGTTGATTCTGGAGTACAGGCTGCAAACGAGATAATCTTGGAGGGTACTAGTTGAGGTAACCATACTAGGCACAGAAAAAAATGTAATTATATGAACTAGGGATTAGATCAGAACCAACGTGGTAGCCCAAAGGTATGAAATGATGTTCTAGAGATTAACTCAGATATCTTTACATCTTCCCGCTGGAGATCAAAGTTGGTCTAGACACTGGTAGTCTAAACTCAGCATTTAGTTATGGTGAAGGATTTCGGTATGTAACATGGCGGCTCAGTCCTGGGAGAATAGGAATTTAAGTTGAAGCTTCCTGGTAATATATGTGGCCTGAGTAATGGGGACATCAACTGAGATGACGATTTTTGGATGTTGGACCAGCATGCAAAAGAACCAGAGAGATCTCCAAGGACTAAAATTGATAAGTGGGTTAAATTACATTTTTTCCCAAAATAGTTGTTATTAATTATTTGGGAGTTTCATACAGTGTACCCCAATCACACTGACTTTCTCCAAGGTCTACCCTTCCACCCTTGTGCCCCACCCCCAAAAACCCAAGTCCAGTTTGTGTTGGCCATATACTCATTGGAGCTTTGTCAAACTCCCAGTGGCCAGCCCCTTAAAGAAAACTTAAGTCCTTCCTCACCCCACCCCCACCAAAATCCATCAGCTGTGGAGAGCTATACTTCAGTGTCTTTATCACAATTTTAAGGTCTCTCCTAAATAGCTTTCTGTCTCAAATATTTCTTTTGGGAGGTTTTCACAGAAGCCTTCAATGTCTTTCATTCTTGGTTATATGTCCACAGTCATCAATACTCCCACAATAGACGCTTCCCTTATACATAGCAGCCTGTATAAGGGCTGAGGATATAGCTGAGCTGGTAGATTACACACTTAGCATTAATGATGCCCCAAGTTAAGTCCTTAGCACCACATAAACCAGGTTTGGTAGTTCGCACTTGTAATCCTAATATAGGGAATGGAGGATCAGGAATTCAAGATCATCCTTGGATACACAGTTAGTTCCTACCTGCTTGGTCTACATGAAACCCGTTTTAACAACTACACACATGAAACTAAGTTTAATAATAACTTAAGAACTCCCTCCACTCTCACTGGAAACTTTTCAGTGGGGATATGAAGATATTTTATGAAATTTCACAAAAGTTATTTCCATAGGGTCAAGGCAATAGTTACTGTCATCGAGGGTTCACAGTCTAAAACGGCATGTCATTGTCACATTTTGTTTTACCATAAAACTGCCCTTGGAATTGTTGCTATGACAACTGCACATAGTATCTCAATTATATTACCAAATGCTATACCCAAACTGATCGCCTAATGAAAGATAAGCTTGATTTACTGCCATATCTGAACCTTTTATGGGAACAGAATACTGTATTTTCTTTCTACTGACTGCACAAAAACTATAGCTTTCTCAGAAATAGCTCAACACAGGCCGGGTGGTGGTGGCGCACGCCTTTAATCCCAGCACTTGGGAGGCAGAGGCAGGCGGATCTCTGTGAGTTCGAGGCCAGCCTGGTCTACAGAGCTAGTTCCAGGACAGGCTCCAAAACCTTATATAAACGCTGTAAAAAAAAAAAAAAAAAAAAAAAAAAAAAAAAAAAGAAAGAAAAAAGAAATAGCCCAACACCTATAAAGCTATTTTCAAGTCTTTATATGATTGTAATTAAAACATGCCATCATGGGCCTTTAGCTGCAAATACTATTTGCCTAAATGTCTTTTTCTGTCACATTACAATATCAGGAAACCATTTCATATACGTTCACTAATAACATAAGTGAAACCAAGAAAAAGAACTCTCAAACTCTGCTTGGGTTGAAAGTCCATGTGGATTTCATTTATGGAAAGGTTAAAAAAAAGAGGGGAAAGTCCCCCAAATCTTATCTTACATTAATTTGCTTTATGATAGATGGCTATTTCATTATTTCCTATCAGCAATTTTGGATACCTACCACATTTGAAGACAAGATAAAAGACACACTTTGTTTTAACTGGGCTTTCACCAATGCTTGAGGTGTAAAATAGGGTATAGAACACTCCAAGTACTTTGGAACAAGGCATAATATTAGGGATGGTTGTCACAAAGCAGGTGAAAAGGACAATTGCCCGTGTTCTACATAAAGATGTGAGCTTTTTAAGGCTGACCCCGGAGTGGCTCTGACATGGGCACTGTACAAATACAATGGTACACAACAAAACCATATCAGGAAAGAAGTGATAACTTGATGCCTCACCATGGTTGAGTCTTTGCCAAGAATAAGTTTCTGACTGCAACAGTGTCACCTTCCCTCTTTCTACCTCCTGTCCATCCCCACTGTATCAGTTAACTGTCCTAATTCCTAATTCTGTCCACGTGGAATTAAGACTATATTAGGAGATTAAAAGATAAACAAATACTCTAGGAATCTAACCTGACTCCTTTCCAAATGAGACTTTCTGCCTCTGTACTTATTTCAGCCTGTATTTGTTGTGCCACCATACCTATTATGTTTTATCATGAGTATTTGTTTATCTTTTAATCTCCTAATATAGTCTTAATTCCACGTGGACAGAAACTTCATCAATATAATTTACCATCATCTTGCACAGAGCCAGATCTATGATCAGCACCCAATAAATGCTTATTTGTGTGAACAAATAACATAAAACAATTATATAGAAAGATTTTTTTCCTTAAGGTGGTCATGAGCAATTGGGCAATACAACTTAAGGAGATACTAATCACATCCAGGGTTTTGTAGATGCCTTTTCTCGTAATTGTATACTGTACAACTGATACAGTCTTACATGATAGCCTTCCTACCATCTGCTATGTGTTGCAACTAAATTTTTCTTTGCTGAGCTGGTTGAAATACAGACTTTTAGGGTATAATAAAAGACAGAAATGGCATTTTTGCCTGCATATCCATTGAAACTCAATAAAAATTCCTTAGAAAACTGCATGTAACTTACCAATCTAACATTTGCTGGCCCTTCCCGAGGAGTAATGTCTTGGAATCTGGAACAGGAGGAAATTGTTTTTCGTTAGAGAAGGTATTCTGATGGTGGTGAACAAAACAGAAATATAAAGGAAATTAGGACAAAAGATTTATCCAAATCTTTAAAAATACATTTTATAATAGAGTTTGAAGTGTAAAAATAAAAATATAAAAAATACATTTTATATATATACACACATGTATATACATACCCTGTATGCATGTACACACATGTAAACACTTACATCTAAATAGAAACACACACATGCATGTGTGCACACACATACATACAAAGGAAGGAGGGGTTGGGAGGGAGAGACCAAGTGAGGGAGAGAAAAAGAGAAAAACTTGCTATATTCTGGAATAGATACACACAGAGAGATAATGAAAAACAGAGATAGAGCATTTAGTTTAGATTAATTCAGATTTTAATATTTAAATGTTTGTAAGCTACAGTGTTATTGATGCCAGTTATAAATATAATGCCAGTTTCTCTGACTTTCCCCAAACTAGGAAGAATGTTTATGATACTGGCCTAAGTCAATTAGTCATGTGCAAACAGATGACTTAGGAGATAACATTGAAAATGTGTAAATAGGGAGCTATTCATAGCTTTAGACTGCTTATATTTTATTAACTAATAAATGTAACATCTTGGGATACTATTTTTCCAGCAACTGTCAGCCTTATATTGTATTCCAGGAATGATTTTTCTGTGATTCAAAGTTGTTCTACCTATAAATACTATGTCTTTCCCTTAATGACTGCTGACTTTTTGATTAATAGATTAAAATATTTAATAAATAACTCGTGTATCCTAAAAAAATTCTCTATACTGTTGTCTAATTTGACTTTAGGCCTTTGAAGAATACTAATGATTTTAGACTTGGTTTCTCAGTTAATTCCATTTGAGATCTCACTTACTTCTGAGTTTATTTTCCTACTCAATGCCTTTTTGGGCACCTGGATATTTTAAAAGAAACAACAGCCAGCAATTTCCTTTTGTGATACAGTGCTTTTATTAATTCTTAGAGAATTTCATCCAATGTATCCTTATTATCTTCACTCCCACTCTTGGCAGATCCACAGATCCACCCCCTCCCTCCGTTCCCACCTCTCCTGATTTCAGGTCCTTTTTTATCTGAATAACTTACATAGTCCCATTTGTGGTGCCTATATAATTCTGGGTGTGGACAACACCATTGAAGAAAACCATCTCCTCCTCCCCCCAGAAAGCATTACCCATCCGTAGCTCCTCAGGTGGGGAAAGGGACTCAAGAGCACCTCTCTCCTTCCATGCTGGAGTATAACCAGCCATTTTCTAAGAGCTGCTGCTTAAGGGGCTGAAGTGGTTTGATCAGCGACATGCTTTTTTTTTTTTTTTTTTACTAACCAGAGCTAGTTTATTAATCTCTCCTCTCTTGATCTTCATACCGATGCTCATTCACTTATGCTGCTCTAGGTTTTCATAACTAGTAGACACATTATAGGTATATGTCTTTATCAAGGATATAGAAGCCTAATGCTAGAAGTCTCCTGTAAAGCCAACAAAATACTCTTGCCTGGATACAGAGTTGGAATACCTGTATTTTAAAAGTTAAAACACTGTGTTAGTTCTTTGAGAATTTTGTGCAATGTGTTTGATCATATTCACCCCTCCCCCAACTCTTCCCAAGTCCATCCTCCTTTAATACCTACCTAACTTCATACTCTCTTTTTTCTTTCTTTTTTTCTTAAAATCTGTCAAGTCCAATTTGCGCTGCCCATATATACCTTTATGTATGGCCTGTCCGTACTAAAGAAAACCAACTCTCCCTCTCCCAGCAGCTATTAATTGGCTTTAGCTTCTTGGAGAGTGGTGGGACTTTGTGCCCATGCAATTATATAGAGACTAAAACTGGAGACATGTGTCTTGATTTATACATCTTTTAGCACACCAATTTCTCTCATTTCATATTTTCATTGTGTCTGGCCTTTTAGGATATAACAAATATGTCTCTAAAGAATACAGTATATTTCATTACCCTTTAGGCATCTGTGGCCCGGGGTGAGTGTCTTCCCTGAGCAGTCATATAACTTAATAATTCTGTTGAATGTGTGCTTGAGAAATGTGTAAATATAGAAAGGGGTGCATAATTGCATTGAATTTCATTGAGGATTGTAATTTATCAATAAGAAAAAATATGTATGCATTGACTACTGGCTTTTTGATTACCCATATTCTATGAATTTAAGCATCCTTGGAACTACACAGAAAAGTATGTTTGATGTTAGAGCAGCAGAATCCAGTAATGTTTTCTAAAACAATGAGAATGTTTGAAACTATTCTGTTCAACATGGAAGCCACTTGTAGCCATTTAGCAATTAAAATTTGGTTTGGGCATTGAAAATTTAACTTTATGAAATTTCCATTGATTTTAATTTCAATATCCTCATGTAGCTAGCAGTTTCCTTATTGGACAGAGTTTCTCCCAAAGATGAACAGGTGCCTTTGACACCTAGGTGATAAGCACTTTTATTCATCATTCTTCATTCCTCCCCTCCATCCTGACTGGTATTCTAAACTGGTTTATTATATAGTAATTTTGTTAATTGCTTGTTGATTGGCTCCTCTTGTTTTTTGTTTGTTTTGTTTTGTTTTTTCATGACAGGGTTTCTCTGTGGCTTTGGAGCCTGTCCTGGAAGTAGCTCTTGTAGACCAGGCTGGCCTCAAACTCACAGAGATCTGCCTGCCTCTACCTTCCGAGTGCTGGGATTAAAGGCATAAGTCACCACTTCCTGGCTTTCTCTTGTTTTTGGTCTATGTTGTTAATTTTCTTAATCAAAAAAGGTGTTTTCCTCCTGTGTTTTTGATCCATCTACTGGGTCCTGTTGGTAAACCAAGTGGACAAAATAGATGTCTTAGGGCCTAAGATGTTCCTTCTTCTTAATAGAAATTTAAAAATATACCACTTCCACAAGTGAAGGAATCAACAAATTCTAATTAAATTTTCTGGGTAATTTCTATATGGATCTCAACTATTCTTGTCTATCTAGGGACTCTGATATCAGGACCCATGTGGACTGACCATACATGCTCTCTCCTTGCCCAAACTTTGGGCTTAACACCTTTGCTAATTCAACTCTTCCACAAAGCAAATTATTGTACAAAGATAGGCACAGAAATCAGTCTATCTGATTAAAAATCAAGTCATGCTGTTTAAAATGTCAAGACTGTTAAAAAGTAAAAGTAAATGAAGCGAATAATCTTGTGACTTCCTAGCCAGGATTACTCCATGCACACACCTGGAGACCGTTTGTAGATGACAATAGTGTTCATTTGTAATCCTATCCAGCTGAATCTGCTTGTAATGGACTGTGTTGGACAGTTTTTAGTTTTGGATGGTTTGCTTGAATGGCATTAAGGAGAAAGAGGTCATATGGGTCTTAATTTTCTGGCATGTTTAACATATATATTCATCTTCTCTCAGAAATGACTTAAGCACTCTGCAGGGTTAGGAGAAGTATTTCAAATATTAGAATGGTGATCCTTAAAGTTGATCATGATGTGAATAGTTTGTAAAATACAGATATTTGGCCCCCTCATTACAGTTTATTTGGCCCCCTCATTACAGTTTCATAGTGGGACTATATCATTTATATTTTCAACAAACTCCCAGGGTGCTCATACTGCTTCAAAAATTACACTTTGAAAAATATTTCCATACGTGGTTTATGCTTTATGGTCACCAAAAATCCTGAAATTTTTCAGGATAGTTTTAAGACCTTATCATTTTCTTCTCTAAGGTTGAAGATATAGCTCAGTTGATTAGGTGCCTTCTATGCACTAAGACATGAGTTCAGTCTCCAGAATACACATAAAAAAAGTCCAGGTGTGTAAGCAGGCACTATTGGGAAGTTGAGGCAGATGGGTCCATCGGGCTTGCTGGCGGGCCAATCAATCATAATTGGCAACTTCAAGGTGAAGAAGAAACTGTTTTTTAAAAGGCAAGGTGGGCTGGGCATTGATGGTATACACCTTTAATCTCAGCACTCTGGAGGCAGAGGCAGGCAGGTTTCTGTGAGTTCAAGGCCAGCCTGGTCTACAGAGCAAGTTCCAGGTTAGCTAGGGCTGTTACACAGGGAAACCCTGTCTCATCCACCACCACCCCGAAATGGCAAGGTGGGCCATACCTAAGATAGGACATCTTTGGTTGCTGTGCTATGGCATCCACACACATATACATGCATGTGCATAGGAGCACACCCACATATGAATGTACTTGCTTATACAAAACACCTTCATGAAATCTCTAATTTATCTTATGTACATCTGTCAGATATTTTATGTAAACACACATATAAATTAATTCATTCAACATTAAATTCCGCTATATACCAGATAATATTTAGATTCTGGACACAAGCATGAACCTGATACACCATCTGAGATCATATGATATGAACAGGAAGTGAACTCAAAAAGGGAAGGAGAGGAGAAAAATACAATAACATGGATGTCTGAAGACATTCTGCAGGAAGTAACAGATCTTTCCATGGCACAATGTGATGAAGAAAGGGCACACAATTACAGGGATGACATGATTCAGGCCATATGAGCACTGGAAAAAATTTAGCTCAGTTTTTATATTCTCTATCCAGATATTCTGGGCTGTTTCATTCTTCATTACAGTTTTGTTTAATTTTGGAAAATATGATCTGCCAGGGTGAGGGAGGGTGGAAGATACATATAAGTCAAATAAGGAAAACCACTATAACTAGCAAAATGCAACATTATTTCTTACTGCTCACATTGCTGATGGAATTTTATGAGGAAGGCTTAAACTTTCCTAGTCTAATATAAATTGATTCTGCTTATTCTTACGTAGCATGTAATTCTTGTGGTTATAGACAGTTGCAAACTCTCAGTTCATAAATCTGTATCTAGCCTAAGATATAAATGCTAACTGTAAACGATGTACCAAGCTTGAATCCTCCAGAGCACAGGGACATGAACTTGGACTTCTCCTTTAATATGCCAGTACTTCAATGGAACCCATCAAGAGGGAGGCATTAGGAAAGAATTGGAAAGGGAAAGGATGTAATTGCTCTTTGCAGCATTAGCTTTGCTTTTTCTATGCTGGAAGCATATGCTGTTCTTTGTCATGGAGGGTTTTTTAAGGTCCCTTGATGCATCTTGAAACCTCTAGCTTTCATCCTTCTAGACAAATGCTTCTATTCTATTTGGCCACATGTGTTAGCACCTTCCACTATCTTTTCCCAGTTCACCGACTATGTAACCTTACACTAATTGACCTCAGCACAGCTTGAATGGATGGATGGTTCATGCATCCTACCTGCATCCCATGTGTCAGTCTTAATAGTCCTCCTTGCTCAGCTACATGGGAATTTCTCCAAGGCAGCAGGGGCCATTTTAGTCCTTAAACAGTCATTGCCCTTAAGTACGACAAAGATGTTACTGACCCAAGGGCAACCCACTTTTCTACCTCTATTTACTGTCTTCATTTCTTTATTTCTGTTTCCAAAATTGCCTCACAAATCATTGTCACTCAACTTATTGTCTCTGGTTCTTTTGGGAAGAAATGTAAAAGCTAAACATAGCCTAGAAATCTACATTATCTTTCACTTATTGCCAGGTCTTTTTACCTCATTGGGAGACCAATTAAATGCAACCCCAAACCAAATCCAGCTCCCTGTCTTGGGCAAAGGAACTGCTAACACACCAATTATTTCACAAACTCCTGCCATGTCCTAATCAATTACAACTGTTTAGCTTCTACAACCAACCCACACTATTTATTTTTAAATCAGGTAACCATTTCTCTCCAATCCCTGTAACAATGCCAAGGGTCTTATTCTTTTCATATATTAAACTGGAGAATCTTAAGACTGGAGGGACACCTTATACCTTAAAATAGAGCTGAGAGTAGAGCATGAGTACCTGACAATACTAATATCCACCATTCAGTCACTCTAACTCTGCATGGTGTCCCCATACCATATAAAAGGCCCATTGTAGTAGCTGAGATCCATGACTTCTATATAGGCCATTCATACTGCTATTGCTTCAAATTAAAGGAGCATAACATCCCTCCATCATAAGACATTGGGGCATAGTCCCCAATGTACATAATATAGGGAATGTGTACCTTACAAAAATCAGGAAAATAATGAATGTTATAATGGTTTTCTCAGAGATACACAAAATATTGAGTCAACCAGATAAGAACTGTAAACTATAAAAGGTGAAGAATCAAATAAAATATTATTGGAAATTAAAATAAATGATGTCTCCACCTTTTCTGCCATTGTTTGTTTATTTCTTTTTGAAGAAAGGATTGTATGAAACTTTCTTTGAGAAATATTTTATTTTATGTGTATGACTTTTCCCTACATTATGTATGTATACCACATGTGTGCCTGGCACCCGTGACAGAAGATGGCATGAAATCCCTCAGAAGTGAAGTTAGAGATGTGAGCTGCCATGTCAGAGCTGGGAATGAAACCCTGGTCCTCTGCAAGAGCAACACGTGCTCTTAAACCCTGAGCCATCTTTCCAGCCCCTGTATGAAAATTTCAAACCAATCTTATTAAAAGTGGTAGAAGGGTTGGGGATGGATATCACGAGAGAAAAGATACGCAAATAGAAAGTTAATCTGTAATGTCTAATATTACAATGATAAACACTGAAGAAACTGGAGAATAGAGAAACTAGCTAGAAGGATATTTTAAAGAAATAAATCGGTCTCAGAACACTTTAAACATCAGTAGCTTAACAAAATTCGTAAGTTTTTCTTACTTTTTGTAAAGCCCCTTTTCACATGACTAAGGGAACCATCACTTTGCTCAAGTGTGCTTTTCTACCATCCCTGCATCTTGGCATTCATTAATTTATCCAGAAAAGGAATGAAAAAAGAGGCGTAATTCATTCATTTCCTCTCTGCCTTAAACCAGAGTAACACATATTGTTTCTGCCAACCCATTTGTGAGAAGATACCATCTTGCTTAACTGGGTATGAGTAGTAAGGTCTGAGGAACTAGACTCTTGCAGGAAAGAGAAAATAAATCTCAGTGGAAGTTAAGCTGTCTCTGCTACATGATTCAGGAAGATCTCCGGAGAACATGATTCAAATAATAAAAATAACCTACATCATGATGTATGATTGCAAAATCACAGATCTTAGATGATTAGAAAAAAATTCTAACATCATCCAGGGAACAAAGTCAAGGTCAATATGAAATATGAGGGATAAAACCATTTTTAGCAACTCTGTTTCAGGAAGGAGGTGGAGCAGTGCCTTCCAGACACTCTACAGGAAAATAATTTCCAACTAAATTCCTATATAAGCTGTCCTACTCATTGAGCATAAGAATGAAATAAAGGCTACTTTTTCTTTAACCTTTCCTGTATTTTTCTTTAGAAAGTTCTTAGAGCATGAGCCACTATACAGTAAATCAATAAAGAAATAGTGGTTTGAAATAATAGACCAAACACAGAAGGAAGAATTCCCCAAAATAATGGTAAAGAAAAGTTTTGAACAAGCAATGATTAGAGATTCATGAAAACCAACTTACCTTAATGGAACATGAAGATGGAGGCTATTAGGGAAGAAGTCAGAGAAAAGAAAAAGGAAACTGAAATATGAAGTGAGAGATTTGATTAAATGGATTACGTTTATATTGTCATACTGTAGGATATAGGAAGAATTAACAGTAAAATGAAGTCAACTAAACAAAAGAAAAATGAGACAGTGATCAGAGCTAGAGGAAAGGGGCCTTATAAGAAAGTTAGTTTAATCATAGCATACATTTAGTTTACATTAGCCCAATAATAGTGGATGGCAATTAACACAAAGTTATGCTTCACCTATATTTGAATGATGAGTTAAAGTGGAGGATATAAGAAACCTACATAATTTTACATCACACACACACACACACACACACACACACACACACACACGTATGTATCTCAAAATGCCTACTAAATAGGTGATGTCACCCTAAAACTGGCTTTATTATGAAATTAACTTAATCTGAGCCAATGTGAGGTTTTGAAGCTCATTATATTATATAGACTATTTTCCATGTTTCCAAAGATGTTGAAACTTTCCAGGAAGATGACTCAGAAAGTTCACATTGGAATAGAGTGTCTACTATCAACAGTGAGGAAATAAAAACATAGAAAAGAGCTCATAATAAAGGAACTATGATTTTGACGCATGAATATTCAAGAAACAGGAAATATAAGGCTAGTAAATGTGGAAATAGTGGCTGGATGTGTGCCTCACTGGCAGAGTGCTTGCTTAGCATATACAAGTCCCCCAGCATTGCAAGAAGAAAAGGAAATAAACATAACTGTGAAAAGAAATATTTTTTGTGAAAGAAATGAAAATGGAATTATAGATACTGATAAAATAGGATGTAGAAGTTTCTAGAGAGTTAAAGACTTATTTCCCACAGCCTAGAGAAGGTGGTGCTATAAAACAACCTGAATGTTGTTATAAGAACTCCATTTTCTGATTATTTTTTGCTTTATTAATGAACACTAACTATACAGAATAACAGTGGTTAGAAATGTTTTTGTATCTATATTAGCATGTGTGAGTATCTGCCAAAGTACTATAAGAATAATTTTATCTATTTAAAAGCATACTTTTAAAAGTTAACAATTTACAAAATCAGAAAAGTAAAACTAGCATAGTAATACAGAAAAATGATGAAGAGGAAAAATGTGGGGGTGGAGGGATGCCTCTGTGGTTAAGAGCACTGACTTTTTCTTGCAAAGGACATGGGTTTGATTCTGAGCACCCACATGGTAGCTCACAACAATATGTAACTCCAATTCATGGGTCTGACACCCTCTTCTAGCATTCATGACCACTGAATGTACATGGTATGCAAACGTATATGGAGGAAAATACTAATATAATATAATAGTAATAAATATAATCTAACATAGTATATTATAAAAAACAAAATATATTTTATATACAATAAAATAAATAATATGTTATTATACAATAAATATATAATATGTAATTATATAATAAAACATAATATCATATAATAAAATAAAAATTAAAAGGACAGATGATGCAAAGAACATTGTTTTACATGTAAAAATAATGCAAAAATAATAAATATGTTACATTTGTTGTATAAATATGATAAAAATGTCTATATTCTACATGGAAGACAAGTACCCAAACACAAAATAAAGAAAATACTTTAGAATAAAGGACTATAAAAATATCCAGAGAAGGATTCATTTGCTAAAAGAGGAATATTAATGATTGAAAACAAATTGAAGGAAAATATGTTAAAAGGAAAAATCTGCTAAAGTAATGGATAAGGAGAAAAGAATCATTTTCTAAGATCACTAAAGGGCTTGGGTGTTAAATGCGCTTGACTTGAAGCCAACTGCATGAAGAGTCTCAGGGATTTCTATAGATAGATTCTGCTAAAAAGTTACCAGAATCTTGAACAGAATAAGAAACAGAGTGTTTTACATGAGGCAGTGCAGTGGATAGCAGGCTTTTTTATTTTTTGCAGTTCCCCAATTATAATAAAGACTTTAAGATTGATAATAATGAGGCACTCAGATTTACTCATCTTTAATTTTTTTTAACGTTATAGTATCTACACAGGAAAGAAAACTTCTTAAAATAGAAATTAAAGATTTAGAGAATTCCAAATACAACACTATCTTGTATGGATATTAGACTGTAGAGATACATTGAAAAGGCTTTTCATTACTCATTTTTTTTATTAATTTATTTATTTATTGAGGATTTCTGCCTCCTCCCCGCCACCACCTCCCATTTCCCTCCCCCTCCCCCGATTAAGTCCCTC
>NC_022026.1:40099435-40115315 GCF_000317375.1 Microtus ochrogaster | reverse complement strand
ACTCATATTTGGTTTCTAGCCATAATTAAAGGACAGTGAGCTTATAATTTGCAATCCTAGAGAAGCTAAATAAGAAGGTGAATCCAAAGACAAACATTCATTACTCATTTTTAATTATGTCTTTTACATTTTTCAAGTTATAATGACAACATTCCCCCTTTACCTTTCCTCCCTTCAAAATGTCCCAGTTAGCCAACTCTTCTTGCTCTTTTTCCAATTCATGGCCTCTTTTTTTTTTTTTTTTTTTTTTACTAATTGTTAGTGTGTGTCTAAGCAGTCATGTTGGTGAGACTTTGTGAAGAAGATTGCTTCTGACATTACCAAGAGACCCAGTCTCACAGCAAGATCCTTGGTGGCATTAAGCATTTTATAGGAAAACATTTATCTTGTATAAAAACTAAAGGTTTTGATACAGATTTAATGAGTTTAACCTGGAGAATTAATATATAAAACATCATACTTTCAAGGATGCATTATGGAGAATATATGGCATCAAATAAATTTCATGACTATGCATGACAATATTCTTAATATCTTTAAAAGAATGCTGATACTATAGTTATGTCCCTGCTCACTTCCTCAATCTACTATTTGGTGTCTGTAGAAAAGAAGGAAGAGAGTTGTTTTCAGTTGAATTATATGCCAAAGAAGTATTTTTTCCAACTTGTCATTAACATATTCAAAGATCAATTGTTAGCCTTTACATGTAAATTCTGTATAAATCTGATGGCTTTACAAATTCCTGTCAGTGTTAACAGAGCCTTACATGAAGATATTACCTATCTAAATGCCACAATGACAGTAAGATGATTAAGTAAACAGAGGCAATGCCACCGACTGGAGCATCAGACCTAATAATTACAAAGGTATGTTGGTGAACTTGGAATCATGTTCCTAGGATAATGTAGACCAAAGACTGTAGTAAAATGAGTGACGGGCCACTTCCTGCAGCCCAGCTCCCCGCCACCAGGCTAGCTTATACCCCAAAATAACAACAGACAAATTATATTACTTTAAACACTGCCTGGCCCATTATTTCTAGCCGCATATTGGCTAACTCTCACATGTTAATTAGCCCATTTCTTTCTTTCTATCTATCTATCTATCTATCTATCTATCTATCTATCTATCTATCTATCTATCTATTTATTTATTTATTTAAGATTTCTGCCTCCTCCCCACCACCGCCTCCCATATCCCTCCCCCTCCCCCAGTCAAGTCCCCCTCCCCCATCAGCCCGAAGAGCAGTCCAGGTTCCCTGCCTTGTGGGAAGTCCAAGGACCTCCCACCTCCATCCAGGTCTAGTAAGGTGAACATCCAAACTGCCTAGGCTCCTACAAAGCCAGTACATGCAGTAGGATCAAAACCTAGTGTCATTGTTCTTGACTTCTCAGCAGTCCTCATTGTCTGCTATGTTCAGCGAGTCCGGTTTTATCCCATAATTAGCCCATTTCTATTAATGTGTATTGCCACTTGACTGTGGCTTACCGGCATGAATCTAACCAGTGTCCATCTTGGAGAGGAGAGCCATGGAGTCTGCAACACTTCTCTTCTCCCCAGCATTCTGTTCTGTCTACTCTGCCCACCTAAATTTCTCCCCTATGAAAAGGCCAAGGCAGTCTCTTTATTTAACCAATGAAAGCAACACATAGAAAGAAGATCCTCCTACACCAAAAGACAGTTTCAGTAAAATTCTATGAATACTATCAGAATAGAATATGTAACACATATTAAAAAAGAATAAAGAGCTGTTGCTATTAGTTAATAAGATCAGAAATATTTCTTCTCTTTTCCAAAACTGTAAATTATTACTTTTATAATTAAATGATTTCACTTTTATAAATCCAATATAATTGCATTGTAAAATGACAATCATTTAAATCACAGAGAAAAAGGCCATCAGCTTTCAAAAGATGAAAAAAAATATTTAAGAAATGATGGGAGGCAAAATAATTGGGAAAGATCTCTGCTGCTCTCATCCTTGGTCAGAGATGTTTGTTTTTCTAGTGAGCTACAGTTAATGCAGAGACTCATAACTGGAAAAGTACTGAGAATGAGTGAATGCAAGTGACCAGTCCCAAATGAGACATCAATATTACCCTCTTTTCCAGGGTTCAAAGAACATCATGAAAGAATGAACAGAAAGAATTTAAGAGACAGAAGGAAGGAAAGAATTTTATGAAACACTGTCTACTGGGCATGACATGTGATCATGACACTCATGAACTCATAAGACCTGCACAAGATCAATTCAGCCAAAATTCTGTAATGAAGAGGAAAGATTATCATGGAGCCAGACCTCTCTCTGAGTGATATTAGCAGTTGATGTTACTGGGGAAGGGGAAATCATTTTAGCATGACAGTGAGGGGATGTAGTCACTAATATGTTATCTATGCTCCACTACATAGCCCTACACCCATATACATATGGAAAGCAATACTTGTATTATAAAAATGAAAGAAGATATGAAGTGGGGAGGGAGATATTATGGTTAGAGGGTTCCAGGAGAGCTGAAGTGGGGATGGCAGTGGTAATCAGTAAATATAATCACAATATACTGTATACATGTAAAAAATAAACACAACAAATAATCTTTAAAAAGAAAACAAATTACAAACCAATCTAAAAAACACAAGAAACGAGAGAGAGAGAGAGAGAGAGAGAGAGAGAAAACAAGAGAGAGAGAGAGAGAATGCACCTAACTTTACAAAGGATATTTGTTAACAATGGCATGTTTGATGGTAAAAGGGGGATGGGGCTTAAGCCAAGGAACAAATCAAATACTAATGTTCAGAAGAAAAGCAACACTTGAGAGTTAAACACTTCAGATTTTTATTAGCTCTTAGTAAATAAAGTAAGATTAAAGGAAAGCAACGGAGACAGCCAAGAGATCTTCACTCTTCACTCTGCTCTTAGTCTTGGCGGTGAGCATGAAAGAACTAAATGAAGACCATATGTTCTCTTATTTTACCTGGCCAACAGACTGTAGGTTTTTGGAGAAAAAGGAAATAAAGAGCACTTTCCAGAGCACTCAGGTGCACAGTTCATTTGGGGGAGTTGATTTTTGCTTTTACTGCAAGTGGCCACATTACAATCAAGAGCGGGAAGCACAGGGTAGAGTCATGTTCAGGTTGGTTTCTCATGGGACTTAAGATTTTTCCTCATAACTGCCTCTAGCACAGGCTTGTTCTTTTTCACTCTTTAAAGCATAAAGTGCATACTTATTGTTTATTCAATCAAACTTCCATTCTGCTTCAGACATGTATTCCATATAGAGCAGGAGACTGAGGCAGAGCAGTAAACATGTTTCTCAAATTTGAAATAAGTAGGGACTCAGAACAGGAATTTTTATGTCACATCTCTACCAAAGGGCTGGGTTTAATAACTTATTCTTTGAAGTACTGTTGTAGTCATTGTTGCTGTTTTTAAAATTTAGGTAAAATACAAGATAAAGGAAATAGCTAGTCAAAATGTGATGTCAGCCCTATAACCTTTCCATGTTGTACCTTCCCCTGATTTCAAAGATGGTGTAGAAAGCATCATAATAATAGATGAACTGACACCTGTCCTATATACTGCACAGAGCTTCATGAAATGATGTTACAAGGAGAGGGGTCTCTTTGTTTGTCCTGGCTGCCGGGCTAGCTTACACCCAAAATAACCACACAGAAACTGTATTAAAACACTGCTTGGCCCATTAGCTCTAGTTTCTTTTTTTTTCTTTCTTTTTTTTTTTTTTTTTTTTTTTTTTTTTTTTTTTTTTTTTTTTTTTTGGTTTTTCGAGACAGGATTTCTCTGTGGCTTTGGAGCCTGTCCTGGAACTAGCTCTGTTGACCAGGCTGGTCTTGAACTCACAGAGACTGCCTGTCTCTGCCTCCCAAGTGCTGGGATTAAAGGCATGCACCACCACCGCCCCGCCTAGCTCTCGTTTCTTATTGGCTATTTTTTTACATATTAATTTAACCCATTTATATTAATCTATGTATCACCACGTGACTGTGGTTTACTGTTAAGATGTTAACCAGCGTCTGTCTCAGGCAGAAGATTCATGGCGTCTCTCAGTCTGCCCTTCTTCCCAGCATTCAGTTCTGTCTCTCCACCTACCTAAGTTCTACCCTATCAGGCCCAAAGCAGTTTCTTTATTCATTAACCAATGAAAGCAACACATGAACAGAAGAACCTCCTACACCATTTCCCCTTTTCTGTTTAAACAAAAAGGAAGGCTTTAACTTTAACATAATAAAATTACATATAACAAAACAGGTATCAAATAAGAATTACAGTTGTAATACTTATATTTACTTTATCTTTTATCATAACTAAGGAGAACTATAACTATAAATTCTTCAACTCCATCAAAGACTCCAGAAGGATATAATATTACCTAAGTATACAGGAAGTGCATTATAAACAACTTCTAAAACTCTAGAATTGACAGAGACATCTTGCTACCTGCATAGTCACTCAAACTTATTCTGTACCATTGGGGCATCCATCTTCAACCTACAGGCCCATAGCATCCAACAGACTTTTTCATGTCACTTTCTTCTGAATCCTTCAGAATTTCTCACAGACTCGTTCATGAAACAGTAACCCCCAAGGACCGTCTCTCCTTTAGGCAACTTCAGCAGTCATCTCTCTGTGGGTACTACATATCCAGTGAAGCAGTCCAGGCATGAGCAGTTTCATGCCCAAATGGCTAAGGACCTCTTTGATGCCCATCTTTCTCTTGAAGTAATTGGTGCTACCAGGAGCAGATGCCTGGTTCTAAACATTTAAATGCCATATTCTGAAGGACTCTGAATGACTTGAAGAATAACTATCTAACTGAAATATACCTCTATACATATAGAAAATCTAACATGACTTCAATTTTGACTATTATAGATGACTATTAACCTATATTTTATAATTATACATTACATTTTTAAATAAACTATATAATCACAATACCTTAATCAAGAACAGAAACATACATATAACAAGATTGACCTTAAATTTGTATCAATAAACCAAGATCCATACCAATGCAAATTATTTATATCTATATCATATCCCCATTTAAATATAAAAGAACATTTATAAATAATATTTGAGAATATGGATGTAGTTTTTTCTATCCAAACTTCTTTGTGTTGTATGGGGGTGCTGTTAATCAGGTTATGGTATATTCTGTGCGCTAGGTTCATTTTAATCACTAGTAGGGCAAAGTAATTTTTTGAGTGTGTTCACGGCAACCTTTCAGGAGGCCTTGGTCCATGAAACCATTTTGATGTAGAAGTAATCCATAGGTTCTCATCTTTTGTGAAAACAAAAGAAGAACCTCTTTTCCAAAGCACCATATCCTTAGACCCAAATTTGGAAGTCCTGATACCTTTAGAACATATATGCTGGATTAGCTTAGCAGCCCAAACAATGAAATGTTTCTTTGTACTTAGCTCCTTCACAGTCAAAAAATTCAAAGAAAACACAACATACATAATCCAGACTCTCTGTGAATTTTCCATTTTTACATGGCTTATTTTTCCTTATTTTTTAATCCATGACTATCTGTACTCTGTCTCTTAAAGATTCTACCCCCTTTTAAGCATTAACTTTATTTTATGACTCTCTATATTCATTTTCTTCTCTCTCCTGAGCCTATGTACACCCATCCAATACTATGACCCATTTAGAGGTTGTTTATGGCTGAATAAATCCTACTGTGAATCTATAATTCTTTACTGTCCAGGAGCACTTCTTAAAATGTTAAGCACTTAAAAACTTAAGTTGTGCCATTAGTAGGCATAATGTGGTAATACCTGTTTGCCTGCCCAGTCTAAAACTTAAGCCGTGCCATTATTATAAGCAACACATGAACAGAAGAACCTCCTACACCAAAATGAGGCTTCTCTATTTTTCTAGAGCTCGGTATATATGACTTCCTATATATTTTCTTTATTAGCAGAAATCCAAACAGATCTTGCAATTCAACTTCAAAGTCTAACCACATCATTTTATTCACTTAAAATGAAGTTAACCCAGAGTCCAGCACACTATCAACACACAATTAAGAGTCACTTTTAATATTTTGCTTTTTTATTGATTTTATTGAGCATTACATTTTTCTCTGCTCCCCTCCTGTCCTCTCGCTCCCCTTCAATACTCTCCCATGGTTCCCATGCTCTGAATTTACTCAGGAGATCTTGTATTTTACTATGTCCCATGTTGATTAGATCCATGTATGTCTCTCTTAGGGTCCTCATTGTTGTATAGGTTTTCTGGGATTGTGATTTGTGGGCTGGTTTTCTTTGCTTCATGTTTAAAAACCACTTATGAGTGAGTACATATAATAATTGTCTTTCTGTGTCTGGGTTACCTCACACAATATATTTTCTAGCTCTATCCATTTGCCTGCAAATTTCAACATATCGTTTTTTTTTCTGCTGTGTAGTACTCCATTGTGTAAATGTATCATATTTTCCTTATCCATTCTTCAGTTGAGGGGAATTTAGGTTGTTCCCAGGTTCTGGCTCTGACAAACAATGCTGCTATGAACATAGTTGAGCACATGTCCTGGTGGCATGATTGAGCCATATATTAATCCTCAAACCTACAAATATCTGATTTTTGACAAAGAAGCAAAACATAAATGGAAAAAGGAAACATGTTTAATATTCTTCTTCTTGAAAACATCTAAGTCAAACTCTTGGCTCAAACTTCATCATGATGGAGTCAATCAAGCTATCTATGGTTCTACCAGCAGTTGCTGTCCTCATTATTAAAAGAATTTCTCAAATTATGTTATTGAAATAAAGTAAAGTTCTTCAGTTCTGGGCAAGTAGAAGTTGAAAATGTATAGAATAGTTTTGACATCAACATTTTTGATATGTAAGCAGTTTCCCTTGGGACTCTTGGCTCCCCAAATTCTTGTGACTAAAATATTAAAGTTATGTCACAATTTTGCCGATTTTCTTTCTATTTTTTGCCTGCTTACTACATTAAGATTTGACTGACCTTCACAATGTCTATGAAATATATTGATATAACTCCTAAGAACTAATTGTGAGGCGCTTCCTCCTTTCGGTAGAATAGAGACCCCCTTGACGGTTCATTTCCACTAAATAATTTTGTTTTGTTTTTCAAGACAGGGTTTCTCTGTGTAGCTTTTTGGAACCTGTTCTGGAACTGACTCTGTAGACCAGGCTGGCCTTGAACTCACAGTGATCTGCCTGCCTCTGCGTTCTAAGTGCTGGGCTTAAAGGCTAGTGCTATCACCACCCAGCTACTAAATAATTTTTATAAAGATCAATATTAAGCCTGAGCTGCTGTTTATAACTATAAAGGCATTTTAAATGAGCCTAGTGTTCATTACAAAATAATCAGAATAGTGTTAGTTAAAATTCTTCTATAATTGCCAACTTCTCTTGTTTTAATAATAAATTTCAACAGACAATTATGGGATTGCTATGAGCAAGAGAGTTCTGATATAAACAGGACTGATATTTGCTGTGTTCTCAGGGATTTCCACAAAATCATTGGTAATCATCACAGAAAACCTGGAAAATTACTTTTGACAGTTCACATAAAACCCCCACACTCACACCCACACACAAAGTGCCAACTAAGCTTGCCTGACAGCTAGTATAGCATTTCAAAGGACAGCTTTGCTGAGGAAAACAGCTATAATCATAGAAAAATCAACACTACTATATTATAAATTCATCATTGCTCCTTTTTTAGACTAGAAACCATAAACCTCATGGTTCTTGAAAATATTCATTAAAGCCTGTAAGCGCTCTTGTCCTAGTTAAGGTTTCTATTGTTTTGAAGAGACACCATGACCATGGCAAACTCTTATCAAAAAAAAAAAACCATTTAATTGGGGCTGGCTTAAAGATTCCGATTTTTAGTCCATTGTTATCATGGCAGGAAACATGGTAGCATGCAGGCAGACATGATGCTGAAAAGCGGGCTGAGAGCTGTACATCTGAATTGGCACACAGCAAGAAGAGAAAAGTGGTGAGGTGGTGTTCATGGCTTGAGCTTCTGAAACCTCAAACCTCATTCCCATTGTCACACTTTCTCCAAAAAGTCCCCAACCACCCCAATAAGACAACATCTAAGAGTTCTACTTCCTATGAGACTATAGGGGCTGTTTTCATTCAAATTGCCACATCTCCCAGGAACACCTTAAAATGCATGTGTTTTTGTGTTGTTGATCATCTAAAAGCTAGATAACATATTCTGGATCACAAGAATAATATTAAAACCAAGGGCTCTTATTTAAAAGCTCTGAAACTTTGGGGAAATTGGGGGAACTTTTTGGATTTTCAGTTTTATTAGTAAAAGAAATTAGAAACACAACTTGAAGGAAGTTCCAGGACCATTTTAGCAGAGTTTGAGAGAAAACCAAGACAGGCAAACTATAAATTTCCATAGTTGCTAGAAACCAGGGAGATAGGAAAGAAAAAAAGAAAAAAATCATTCATTTGAGTTAGGGGCTAAGACAACTGATGGATTCAGCAATGGAGATCAACAAGCAGCTGCATGTCAGGGGAAGAAGACATTAGAGAATGAGTGAGGAAAGCTCAGAGTGTCAAGGAACTTATTTTCCAATATCCAAAATGAAAGAAAAAAAGATGAGAAAGGAAAATTGCAGTTTTGAATTTTTGTTTTTAACTTAGAACTCATTTAGTGAATAATTACCCCTCCCCTCTTCTTAGCATGTCTTCGGTTTAATCAGTTTCTTTGTGGGGTGATCTCCTGACCAGACAATTGGCAAGTCTAGCAGTCTAGCTGGATTAACTCTTAAGGGAGGAAACAATAGCATTAATATTTTAATCTTTGGAGTATATCAGCATATCTTGTTTCTATTTAGGGCCAGCGGCAGAACTTAGACTCTATTTTCTTGACTAGGAGGAAGAAGTTTTCTCTTAATGTGCCTTGAAACCTCCATGTTTTTATATGGTAATCAAAATATTAAAAAGGCTATTTTGATGACTCCCTTTCTAGGTTACCAGAGAAGTAGGAGAATTATTGAGGATGGACTCTATCATATATCTTCTGCTTCTCTAATAACCTGGAAAGTATGAGGGAGAAATCCATCTTCAATGAAATCCAGACCAGATAATGTTTGTCTAGGTATATAACCATTCTCCTCCAGATCTGGGGGCTCTTAAATCACTAAGAAAAGGACTAAAATTGAAGAATAGAATAATTTAGGATCTCTACTCTTTCTGACTTTCTGACCTTAGAAGTCAATCAAGGGAAGCCAAATAGAATTAGATTATAGCAAGACTATTCAAGTGGGAACCAACAGTGACTGAAAGAGGATAAAATTAAAATAGCAGTTGAGTTTAAAGATTAATAACATTGCTACTAAGATTATGGTGGGTAAAATCAAACCAGCAAGTAGAGCCACCAAACACTTCCAAGAATTTCTGGCCTTTGCCTAGGACACAATCAGGACCCATCTAGCTTAAACTGTCTGATCAGTTTTCATCTCTTTTTCTTGTCAGAATCATGTATATTTTAGAAGTCACCTTTGCTCTGACCTTAGGAATATCAAATGATGCCTGTACTATGTATGGTACAGAGCTCATGATGAAGTCATAGCCCATGAAGTCAACAGGTGAGAGACCTGGCCCTGGAGTCACAAGAGTTCGAGAATTAGCCCTCACCAGCTGCAACACACAAGAAAGCTGGCCCTGCACCCCATCTGGGCAGCACACTATAGAAATGACCCTGTTGTCCAAAGCACAGATGAGTAGGTCCAGACAGCAGGAGAGCTGAGCCCCTCCCTTGTATGCACTCTAGAGCAGTCAGGAGAGAGGGCCTTGCACCTTGCCTGGGAAACAGTAGAGCTGGTCCTGGTATTTTGAGTGTGGGTATCCTGGATCTGAGGGCCTGAGCAGAACTGCTCCTTGATGCAGGATCCATTGAGTAAGCTAGTTGAGGTAGTGCTGGAGAGCTCACCCGAGTAGTGATAATGAGGCAAAGCTGGTAAGCCAACTAACCCAACTACCACCCAAACCCAGAACCATTGCTACGAGTTGGCACACCAATATCCACCTTATCTATGAACTGTTGGAGTAGGTGAAGGAGACAAACCCACAGAACCAAAACAGTAGGATCTCCAGGACACAGGGCAACAACAAGATATCCATGAGGAGCCCCAGTGAGATCCCATTATAGGGGCATAGCAGAAGCCTTGAGCTATACCAATGATTTGTGACAATAAACACTTTATCTTTTTTAATTTTTTATTGATTTTTATTGAGCTTTAGATTTTTCACTGCTCCTCTCCCTGCCTCTCCCCTCCTCCCTTCAACCCTCCCCCATGGTCCCCATGCTCCCAATTTACTCAGGAGATCTTGTCTTTTTCTACTTTCTACTTCCCATGTAGATGAGATCTATGTATGTTTCACTTAGTATTTGCATTGTTGTCTAAGTTATCTGGGGTTGTGGTTTGTAGGCTGGTTTTCTTTGATTTATATTAAAAACCACCTATGAATGAGTACATGTGATAATTGTCTTTCTGTGTCTGGGTTACCTCACTCAAAATAATGTTTTCTAGCTCTATCCATTTTCCTGCGAAATTCAAGATGTCATTTTTTTCTGCTGTGTAGTACTCCATTGTGTAAATGTACCACATTTTCCTTATCCAGTCTTGGGTCGAGAGGCATTTAGGCTGTTTCCAGGTTCTGGCTATGACAAGCAATGCTTATGGAGGAGGGTCATCTGTCTATGTGTTACTCTCATTGGTTAATAAAGAAACTGCTTTGGCTTTTTTGATAGGGCAGGATTTAGATAGATGGAGTAGACAGAACAGAATGCTGGGAGAAAGAAAGCTTAGTTGGTCAGATGCCATGGAGCCAGCTGCCAGGTCAGACATGCTGAATCTTTCCTGGTAAGCCATCACCTTGTGGTGCTACACAGATTATTAGAAATGGATTAATCAAGATGTGAGAATTAGCCAATAAGAGGCTAGAACTAACAGGCCAGGCAGTATTTAAAAGAATACAGTTTCCATGTTATTATTTCCGGGGCTAAGCTAGCAGTGCGGGAGTCGGGTGGGACAAAAAGCAGGCCAGCCCGCCTCATCACTACACAATGCTGCTACGGACATAGTTGAGCACATGTCCTTGTGGCACGATTATTTGTATTATTTGTTCTTTTGATGACCAATTTCTTGAGTTCTTTGTATATTTTGGAGATCAGACCTCTGTCTGATGTGGGGTTAGTGAAGATCTTTTCCCATTCTGTGGGCTGTAATTTTGTCTTGTTGACCATGTTCTTTGCTTTACAGAAGCTTTTCAGTTTCAGGAGGTCCCATTTATTAATTGTATCTTTCATTATATGTCCTGCTGGGGTTATATTTAGGAAGTGATCTCCAGTGCCAATGTGTTCAAGTGTATTTCCCACTTTCTCTTCAGTTCAGTGTGGCTGGCTTTATGTTGAGATCTTTTATCCATCTGGACTTGAGTTTTGTAGATGGTGATAGATAGGGGTCTATTTTCATTCTACTACATGTTTATATCCAGTTATGCCAGCACCACTTGTCAAATATGCTTTCTTTTTTCCATTTGATATTTTTTGCTTCTTTGTCAAAAGTCAGGTGTTCAAAGATGTGGGGATTGATATTGGGTCTTCTATTTGGTTCTGACAATGAACACTTGCAAGTGAAAATGAATAGACTAACGGGTAAATTGTGTGACTCAACAGGTCATTCCTCAACTTCCACAAGACATTTCTATCTGTGTGTCTCTTTCTTTTGCTTTGATTATTTGTTTTGTTTTGTTTTTGGCTTTTCTTTAAAATTTGGTTTTTTGTTTTGGGGGTTTGCCAAGGGCAGAGGGTGAATGCAAGGGGACAGGAAGATAAGTGGGATTGGAATACATGATGTTCAATCCACAAAGAATCAATAAATTGTTTATATGCTTATATAGTAAATGAGTATAATAAACAATACATACATACCTTATTCTGCACCATAAATTAGTCTCAACACATGCAATGGATTTAAAAATATACACAAAATAACAGTAACCAAAATTTGAAAGTATATGACACACGATCATATATAGCATATATTATGATCAAGAGGGATATATCTCAAGGATGCAAGGAAGATTCAACAAATTTAAATTAATAAAGAAAATATACTACATTAATAGGATAAAGCATAAAATTCATAAAGCATCTCAATATATAAAGAAAAAAGTATAAAAAATAAATCATGCCGGGCGGTGGTGGCGCACGCCTTTAATCCCAGCACTTGGGAGGCAGAGGCAGGCGGATCTCTGTGAGTTTGAGACCAGCCTGGTCTACAAGAGCTAGTTCGAGGACAGGCTCCAAAACCACAGAGAAACCCTGTCTCAAAAAAAAAACAAAAAATAAATCATTCTTTCATCATAAAACTCAACAAACAGTATAGAAATAGTGTACAGCAAAATAGTAAAAGCTCTGTATGACTAGCCCACCTTTTATCTTAGGACATCTGAGGATGGAAACAAAACCTACTGCCAATATCTCTTTAACATATTAGTTAAAATCCTAGACAGAATGTGTGTGTGAGAGAGAGAGAGAGAATGAAAATGTCCAGATTATAGGATTATAAAGGAAGAAATTAAAGAGTGTGTTTACAGATAAAATATTTTATATAAAAAACCTTAAAGATTTTAAACTCCAAATTCTTAACATAAATGCTTATGGTAAAGTTGCTGAATACAAAAGCAACATTCATATACACACTGAATTTCTATACATAACAATCTGAAAGTAGAATAAACAGATCCAGGGTTGTACTTTAGTAGTATACTACTTGTTAAACATATGCAAGACCCTGGGTTTGAGTGCCAGCAGTATAAGAGAGAATGAAAATTTGAAAATCCAATTTATAATACCATAAAATTATAAAATATATAGAAACAAACTGTGCTCAAGAAAAAATGTATACCAAGAACTAAAAAAAACTAAAAAAATTTTTTTAAAGGAAAGTGAAAGCAAAAAGGAAGAGATATCCTTGGTTAAAGACCAGAAGAATTAACATTGCAAAAAAACACATAACTGCTCAAAGTGATCTATAGATTTACTGTAGTCTCTTACAAGATTCCAATGGCACTTTTTACAGAAATTTTAAAAAATCCTATGAAACCACAATAGATCTCAAATAGTTCAAAGCAATCATGAGAAAATACTAATCTACAGGAATCAAACATCTTAATTTAAATATATTACAAAACTAGAGTCAAAATAGTATTATTATGTTATAAATTATACATATGTACCAATAAAATTAAATTTGGGAGAGAAAAAAATAAACCCATGATGATCGACTCATACTTGACAAAACTGCCAAGAATAAAGTATAAAAGAGAATGGATAGTCTTTTCAAAACATGGTGTGGAAAATCTGTATATCCACATATGGAAGAATGAAATTTGACTCTACCATAATGAAAATAATTCATGTACATGCAAGGCATGGCATCATAAGTCCCCTAGGAAACACAGGGGAAAACTCTTTTAATTTGATTGGTAATGATTTTCAGTTATGATACCAGAAGTATAAACAACTCAAACAAAAATAATGATGGGGTAGTAATCCAACTATATAGCTTCTGCACAGCAAAGAAAAGCATCAATGAAGTGAAATACAACTTCGAAAAGGAGAGATTTGTAAAACATGTATCTGATACAGGGTTACTACACAAAAAATTGGAGAGAAACAGCCCAAATAGCTCTGTTGATCCATTTGATATTTAAAGACGTGAGTAAATAGTACTAAAATTGCTGAACTGCTGTCAAGTTTTAAAATCTTCTCTGTTGTATTGCAGCAATAAACCTAATTTCTACAGGCTGCATAATGTAACTAAAAATATTTCCTGAAAAGATAGAAGTACCCAATAGAAAACTTAAAGAATTTATTCTACATGAATTACCAGATATCATGGAAATAAAAATGTAATGAAATGTTACTAAATCATGTAATCCTCCAAATACATCCCCTTTAGGTAGAGCAGGGAGAGGCAAATGGAAGTAGGTAATCATTCTGCTTTCATTGCAGTTGTGCCTCAGCAGGTGATGCAATAGATGTTATTAAAATCAGTTCATATTCTAGCACTTTCTATAGTAAGCTCTTATGGATAACAGAGTGTACTTTCTGATGAAGCTTGTTTTTCAAAGATAGACAAAGCTAAGTGAAGCCTGCTGCAGGAGAAGCTTGAATAGGATCAGAGATCTTAGTTGCCACAGGATGATTATCTCTGTGTAGTTGAGGGGTCAATGAGCTGATAACCAGAAATCCCTTGGCACTCCCATGAGGACCTTTCAAATGCTTGGAGCCAGTGTTTAAAACCACAATATTTGCAAAGATCAGGAAACCAAACAACTTCTGTGAAAGAATTTTAAAAATACGTCTTAAGTTGATTGAAAATGTGGCTTTGTTATGCCTTTCTCTCAATGATTAATTTTCACATATTAATTTTTAAATCCCTCCCTTTTGTGGGTTTGATCCAAATGCAGCAATCTTTAGAATGAGGCTTTTGGGAAATAGTTGCATCATGATGGTTTTGACTTCATCTATAAATTAAACCACTCATATATTCTAGTTTAATGGCTAATTGATGATAGAAATTTAGGAGGTGGGGCCTAATGAGAGGAAATAAGTCACTGGGGCTATCTGTGCTTTTAAAGATATATTGAAGTTCTGTCTGTTTTTTTTTCTCATTTCCTCTGGGTTAATGTGTCTTCTTAACTATTTAATACCTCAGTATAAGCCCAGAAAAAAATGAAGACAAAAGATCCTTGGCTGAAATCTCTGAAACAATAAGCGCAAGTAAATTTTTAGTCCTGTAGTTGATTTTTCTCAGGTATCCTTGTTACAGAGTCAGACATCTGACAATCATATCACATTTGAGAAAAGGACTTTCTTTATTCTCATTTCCGACTCTCCAGACTTTAATCTTTATCCCTTTTAGATTTATGGTCTCTACTTCACCCACCTCTGAAATTTCCTGTGCCCATTCTAATAATTTCAGTGATCTCTTTCTGCTCACAAATTCATTGGTTAGTAGTTAGTTTTGTGATCTCAATTGACCTAAAACCTCCATTTAACAAAAATGGTCAATTAATCCCTAGAACACATTCTGGTTGACTTCTAGGACACATTATTTTCCTGCCTCCCTTTAATGCTTGATCTTTTTAAATCTCCTTACTGGACATCCAAATATTGTGATGCCTCAGGAATTCTTCCATCCACTATCCCTCATCTTTCCTTACGTACTCTCATATGAACCGAAATGCAAATAACAACTGTACCTTAATGCCCCTATGAGGCAAACACAACAAGTTGACTTATTTGACACTTATTTTGAACCTCTCTAGCTTACCTTCCAATATTGCAAGGACTATAAAACTAAATTTGTATACTTTTATATGGCTAGAGTAATGACAAGTGGCTGAATTTCTCTGACTAAAGTGCTCAAAATCCTCTAATACTTTTTCAAAATCACACTTAGAAGAAAAAAAACTTCTTTATTCCATGGCTTACAAAACCCTAAACGGAATTGTTTCTTCTTAACTTCCTTTCCTCTTCCTGTCATTCATGCTGTTGTAGCCACCTGGCTTCTCTCACACTTCCCTAGTGAGCCAAACTGTCCCTTGCACCTGCTGGGATCATTTTGTGCAAAATTATATTCTTCAGGTCGCTGGTGAACAGCTTCTGTAGTAATAGGAGCCGTGGGCTGCTTCCCGCCACTCCAGCCGCCCCGCTCGGCTAGCTTATGCCCCGAAATAATTACACGGACACTGTATTCTTTTAATCACTGCTTAGCTCTTTAGCTCTAGCCCTTTTCTCGGCTAACTCTCGCTCCTGGACTAACCCATTTCCAATCAT
>NC_022026.1:40087956-40099335 GCF_000317375.1 Microtus ochrogaster | reverse complement strand
CATCGAGTCTCTCCGAGGCGTCTGCCCCCTCGAGGAGAGCTGTCGAGTCTGACCTCACTTCCTCTTCCGCCCAGCATTCTGCTCCTCCCACCTACGTTCTAACCTATCAGGTCAAGCAGCTCACTTCCTCTTCCGCCCAGCATTCTGCTCCTCCCACCTACGTTCTAACCTATCAGGGCAAGCAGCTACTTTATTTAATCAACCAATGACCTTCCTCCATCAAGCTTCCTAATCTCTTTCTGATCTCTACTAAACTATCACTTATTTTATTGAAAATAGCACTTTAGTTGCCTCCTGTCCCATTAGGGTGCTTGAGTTTTCTTCATTGCACACACGGCTACACGGCCCATCACATATTCATTCCTTCATGTGTTTATTATCCCTCCTATCAGAATGCATCCTCCATGAAGATGAAGTCGAGGCCTTTACTTCATCAGCCACTATATTACTCAGGTCTAAAGAAATGTTTCAGATACTCATTATTCATTTACTTAAAATTAGTGACTATGACTCTGCATTGTAAATCATTATTTTATATTGATAATGGACACTACAACAGTATAACAGACTTTTGTAAAAATTATTGCCACTTAAGGAGCACTTCTGAATATGTTGGCAATTTTTCTTTCAGTGTGGAGAGGTGAATAATATAATGTGAGTCTCCACACAGATCATCTGCGGATCCAAGTTATATGAACTGTGAGTCTTAGCTTCTTTCACTCATACTTTATTACTTTATTTATCCTTTTTACATGTACTATTTATACAAAGGTGGTTCAGTCTACCTTCTGTGGATGTTGAGCTCAATTTTAGAGTAAAAAGTCCGTGGAATACTATTTTTAAGTGAAGAAAGTTGCATGAAGAATGATAATCTCAGTATGCCAGAACATTTTTGACTGATATCCATATGTCCATTTGTATATGATGGGACAACCACATTTATTAACCCTTTCACTCTAAATTTAAGAGTCCCTTTAAATTTACAATACTCTATGATGTTTTTGTTCCTCTTTTAAAATCTTATTATTTCTCTGAAACGATTGTCCCTTTTATTCTTTAGTTTCTCATCAACATTGCCACTATTCTGGTATCATGTTTTGTGTATCCTTGGGAAGAATATAAAATAATCTCTTTGGCTTCAGGCTTTCTATTATTCAAGTCTTTCCAGGACAATGAATCATCGACAACATTACTAAGTAATCAATTGTATCATTCTCTAATTTTAAAATGTCTCAAAACACTTTTAGTATGGTTGCCAAATTATTCCACAATAATCCACTGAACCAGCCATTCAGATAGTCATGCAGGCATCTTTTCTCAAAAGGTTATTAGAAAGATGAGAATGATAAACTATATATAGTGTCTGTAAACTAGGAAATACACCATCAAAAGCATACATCCAGTACCCCTAGAGAGCTCAGAACAGTGGGGTCACTCCTCAAGAAGCTTTGAATGAATCCACATTGGAACTCTGGTTTGGAAATTTATAGAAAACTAGGGAGATTATGAGCCAAGGCAAGATGAGAGTTCATAGAATTTGTCCTCCCCATTTTGACCAACTTCAGTACTTTTGCTACTGACATTTTAAGTGAGGTTAAGTTGAGAGTTTTCAGGTTAGCCTCTGTGAAGACGGGCATTATATCGGGTACCTTTCTAGAAATTCAGTGTGCATACATGTACTAACAAAGTCTCTGTCTCTCTGTCTCTCTGTCTCTGTCTCTCTGTCTCTGTCTCTGTCTCTGTCTCTCTGTCTCTGTCTCTCTCTCTCTCTCTCTCTCTCTCTCTCTCTCTCTCTCTCTCTCTCTCTCTGTGTGTGTGTGTGTGTGTGTGTGGTGCTTGAGAAGGAACCCCAGAGTCACATTCATGGTAAACATCTGCTTTACTGATTGGGATACTCTAAGCCCAAAGGTCATATCTAACATGTCAGGTACCACTTGTTATACAATACTGGTTAATGTATTAATAAATATATTTACATGAATACCTGACCTGCTGTTTGAAAAATATTTCTCAGAAGATGGAAAATATGACATCCAAGGGACACTTGACAGTTTCTGAAGACATTTGTGGTTGATGTGACTTGGGGATCTCTATGGCATATAGGTTTTAGAAGCCACTGATGCAACTAAACACCATATAACACACAGAATGCCCTGCTTACAGCAAATAATTATCTGTCTCCAAATGTTCAGAGTTTTTGATGGAATTCTGTAGTTATAAAATATCATTTCAGTAGGACATGGTTGCACATACCTGTAATGTTACCACTTAGAAAGCATAGAAAGGAAAATCAGAATCTTCAAATCAGCCTATGATATTTAGCAAGTCCCAGACTCACCTAGGATATGCAACAAGACCCAGACTCAAAAGTAATATATATATGTATACATATATTATCTGATAGAAAAATACACTAACAATTAGAAGAGAGCAGTGATTTTTTTTTTTTGCCAAAATGTTTACTGCAAAGAATTTAACAAGTAACATGATATCTCATTGGCTTTGGCACATAGGTTCATTACTCTAATAAAAAACCTGGCATTGTCCTTTCACCAATGAGGGCTGAAATAGACATTCTGAATCCTAAAAGGAGAACTCGGCAGAGACACAATGTAATTATGAAAAGACCTTGGGAGAAGGCTGCCTTGAGAACAGATATCTAAGTAGAATCTTGGACCTTCAGTTCCTGATGGTCCCTAATGAATCCATGAGAAGTTAGATATATATGCATCTTGAGTCCCCTGGTGCTTAGCTTGCTGCGTGTTCTGGGGTTGCCTGAAAAGTAAAACTACAGGATTCTATGAAGCTTGAAGCAAAGCAGTAAACAACTTTATGAAATTGAATAGGAGCAAGACGTGCTGTTTCATCTCCTTTAGCTACTCTAAAAAGAAAATATGAATGTTGTTAAATTGCACCATGGTTCAGTAGGAGATTGACCTATCCATTCCCTCAGTAAAGGGCTGCTCTCCTTGATGATGCATTGCTCATATGTACTCTGACAATGGATGGACTACATTCCAATATTGCACACACTTCTTTTAGGACTCTGCATTTTCCAAGTTTTCTTTATGTCAACTTTACCTCCAGGGATAAAACTCTTATTCTTTGGCATAAAACATCCAATGAAGACAGAAACAACAACATACAGCATACACCAAAAGACACCGCCCTCACTGAAACACTCTTAAAAACATCTCTCTGGAAACCAAAAGCAAGGCGGTATAAAGGATTAAACTGAAAACCAATGTATTTTTCAGACACAGACTTAGAAGTGCACCTTTGTTCCTGCCACATAAAAGAAAAGCAAATCTTTGTTTAATGGTTAACAAATTTTGGCAGCTACTGCCTTTTAAACTACTCCAGGGCCAAGATGACTATCTGGAGAGGCAAATTACAGATCGTTTGGACAGCAGATTATGTCATGTTGACCCACTCTGAAGTTGATTTTCAACAGTGATTACAGTCTTATTATGCCGTCCACATTTGCTTGAGCCTTGTTATCTGTACTCAGTGGTTATAGAGCAAGCAACTACATTTGTTCCAATGTCAAAAATTAGCCCAGAAGCTAGAGGGATCCATGTAACACACGACTAAGTTTTAGACTCCAGAAAAGTCTTGTTCAAGCAGAAATTTAAAGTGAACCATCAATTTGAAAAATTTGAAAACACCAAGCTGCTCATCTTCAGACCTAAAGATTGATTTAGTGGTGCTTGTGTGACATAACTATGAATTAGCTAATGTATAATGATGTGAGTCACTCTAAAATAGAATCATGTCTTCCTCCTAACTACAGAGAAATGAAACTGCTGGGAGAAAAGAAATCCTTTAAGGAAAATAAACTTCAAATTCCATTAGGCTGGAGTCCCTAGTACAATATACAGAGAGACAAGCACAACACTTGATAGCATGTTTTATCCATTTTATAGTTGTGTTGGGGAGCTACTATGAAGAATATACGTTGGGAAGGATGCCAAGCAGAAGAAGCAAGTCCTTCTGTCTGGTAATACAAAATGAATTCCTTTTTCTGTCCCCCACCACTCAATTTGTCCTCTCTCTGCTACCCAAGGCTAGTAGTGCCAAGCCATGCATTTACTGCCAACAGAATCAATTGGCTACACTGTCCGATTGTAACAGACATCTTTTTACATATTTTGACTTGTGGGTTAGATGATTTGCCAACTCAGTATTCTTAATATTTGCCTTATAATCCTCAAATACTGTTGTGCAATAAAAACATAATTTGTGATGGATAAACCATAGCTTGAGTAAAATCTGAATTAACTTCAAACCATTTCTGAAAATTGAGTGTAACCACAATCGTTCGAGAAAAGTAGAACCTTGGAATTTTAGCTTCCACATCATGTCATGAGCAAATTAAATTTAAACAAAGTAATATTTTATAAGATGCTTTTGTTGTTATTGAAGATATTTGAACACAGAGTGCCAGAGGAAATTAACAAATTATTATTAGTTTTGATATATGTGATTAAATTTTCTTTACTTTTAAAGTCCTTTGGTGGTTTCACACGGAAATATTTACTAGTGAATCTGAACAATGTAGGATGTGCATATATATGCTGTGGTGCTAGTGATTGAGCCTAAGATCTGGAGCATACGAAGCAAGTGCTCTCCTACTGAGCTACACTCCTAGACCAAGATAAGCTTTGAAGGATTCCAGTAAAAAACCACAACAAAAAACAAAAACATTAGAGGACCGTGCTTGAGAACCAGTACCTTTAAAGAGAAATGAAGGACCAGGATGTGACTTCATTAAGGCCAGTGTAATACACTAAAGCAGCTGTCAAGAGAAGAAAGGCAGACTAGCATGTCACTCACTCAGCTTTGTGACGGGGCAGGTTTCATGACTGCATCCCTTTTCCTTATCTGAGTAATTATACTACTCATCATAGAGTTGTGAGGATTAAAAGAAAGAGCGTTTACGAAGGGTTAGCATAGCACCAGATCAGTAAATACTCAAACCCAGAAAGCTAATGGCTAAACAGACTCAACCAAGGAAAGGTTACAGATAAACACCACAGTTTCAGCATCAGGACCACAGGCTGCATTGGGCACTCAGAGTCTTCAAAGTTTGTTAATTTAAAATAAAAGGTCTGGGTATTAGATTGATTATATACTTAAATCATTGGAGAAATAAACATTAACGTTTTGGTCTATTCATTTAAAAAAACAGATGGAGATGATTGATGAAATAAATTGATTAATACTGATAATTATTTAGACTTGTCAGCTCACACCGATTCATATTTTCCTATTTCTGCATATGTTTTTAAAAGAAGAATGATATCAAATTAGATTATTTTCTAGAAAGGAACTCCCGGGCTAAAACAATCTAGAATAGTTTATGTAATTAAAACTTCAATGGATGGATGACACTGAGAAGGTTTAGTGTGTAAAGGTACTTGCCACCAAGCCAGCCAATCTGAGTTCAGTTCCTGAGGCTTAGATAGCCTTCACAATTATGATATGCACACACACACACACACACACACACACACACACACACACACACACAAATAAATTCTAAACTAAAAATACCATACTGTTATACAAAATACCCAGGCAGTGGTTGCACATGCTTTTTCAGTACAACAGCATCACTTTGGGGGTACTTACTCAGACAAAATGAAATTTTATAATCACACAAAAATCAAATATGAAAACCAAAAGGAAATGTCGGTAAGAAAGGCATAGAACACTCAGTCTGAGATTCAGCAGGGGATGAGAAGACATTTCTGTTTAAAATAGGTGGTGTGGCAATAACTGTCTCTCTGGTGAAGTTTAAGAGAAGTAACTCTCTGCATCACCAGCCTCAGGACAATGGTCACTGCAGTAATACCTTTGTTTATGTATCAGGAGATGAAAGGACGGTGATGGTCCATCTCCATGGCTGTATAAACTTATTAACCAGGAGCCACAGCTCTTAATGACACTTACACAGAACTAGCAGATTCTCACCAATCTACAGCCTTGGAAGTAGCAAAGTCCTGGCATCCCTCTAGTTTGTCCATGAGGATCAGATGAAAGCCCATTATTGCAATAATTCTTCAGAATTAAACCTCACTTCAAAGGGAAACTATGAGATACTTGAGAAGTAATTTGAATCCTAAAGAAACCCAGTGAGATGTAAGAGAATTCAGATAAATAACACAAATAAATCAGAAAACTAGTGAAGAGTATGAATCAGAAATTCATCAAAGAGGTGCAAACCATAAAATATAAGGGAGAGATGACACACACGTTTAATCCTAGCATTTAAGAAGAGTCAGGCATATCTCTCTGAGTTCCAGCCTTATAAACATAGGGAGTATCAGGGCAGCCAGAGCTACATGGTTAGACTCTGCCCCAAAACAAACAAATAAAATCACAAGAGGAACCAGTTAGAAATCTTTGTAACTAAAGACATACTTTGATTTAGCCTCCATTCCACCATACATCTACCATAAGGCATTTGATCTCCATGGTTTCTTTTAGGTTCCTGCCTTCTGCATTTACTAAAAATTGAAGTCCCAAAATTAGAGATTTGAAAAGTGGATATACACAAAGAAAGAACACGCAAGATCTGCATTTCTGTGCCTAAGTGACTTCATACAGAATGTAGGTATATGAAAGTAGAGACAGAAAATATGGGGGAATGGAAATTTAAAGCAGTAAGGAGGACCGAAGAATAGAGATGAGACAGTGGGGAGATAGGGTTAACCAAATCACAAGATAGGTGAAAAAGTCACGAAGAATCCCTTTACCTTGTAACCCAATTAACAAACAAAGTTTATAGCAGGGGAGATCATAGGCCATGTTTGAGAAGCCACTATTCTTACATTGCTAAATAGACATAATGTTAAACTGCTCTCTAAATATGTATGTTTATAGCCATAGACTCTTGTCACTCTCAGCCTTTTTCAGGGGAGCTTTTATTTCTAAGGAATGACAGTTCATGCAGAGAATAATACCTGCCTGGTTACTATGCTGAAAGCAAGACTGTAAAGAGTGTATCCCTAAATGGGACAATTACATCACCCTTCCAAGGCTCGGGGAGCATTGTGGAAAAGGGGTCCGAAAAAAAAGATGTAAGCGTTGGAGGATGGTAAAGAATGCTACAGAATGTTCTCTTTTGGACCAAACACACCTGTTGTGCCAATGAACTCCCAGGAGCAGTGGCTACCTGCCCAAAATACTAGACTTGTGTCATCAATACTCTACTATGGATGGGAGTGAGCTTCAAAAGATTCCACCCCTCCCTGGGGAGCTAGAGACAGTTAGAGGTTTGTGGGGGAGGGGAATCATTCCTCACTCAAGGAAAGAAACCCTACCTATGCTTTTTAGACAAAATTCAATTAAACACATGTATCACAAAAGGACATAAAGGTAGAAGAGAGAATTGGGAAGGAGAAGGATTTGATTGGCAGTGGAAGGGGATGCTAGAGAAGAGAACAATTTAGAGAGGAGTTTGATCAGAGAGCAGTATATGTGTGAAATTGTAAATTAAACATTTTGACATTAAAAAATAATCAGAACCTGATGATTTTACAGTTGATGAAGAATTAGCAAGGTGACTAAAAGGGTAAGGATGCTTGCAGTCATGCCTGATCACTACAGGGTGATCCTCAGAATCCACGTGGTAGAAAGAGAAAAGGGACTCCTGTATGTTGCCCTCTGATTCCCAAACATGTATCATTGCATGTGTCATATACAAAAACCCAAAATAAATAAAGGCAGTGAAGCATTTTAAAAGAGAATCAGGAAATAATCTCAATTCTTCTAATAATTAAAATAGAAATAACCTTGGAAAATGCTTTTTTATGAGGCATTTCTCTGATGAACAAAACCAGACATCAACAGAACAAAGTATACAACTACAGACCTGTACCTCTCTAGGAGAAGCAGAAGGAGAAGGAGGGAAATTCCTAATCAGGACACATTTTATGAGAAGATAGTCTATTTTCAACAAAAGATAGAGAAATGAAAAAAATTTGGGGGCTGGAGAGATGGCTGAGTGGTTAAGATGGCTGTTCTTGCAGAAGACCTAGGTTCAATTCCCAGAACTCACAAGGCAGTTTCCAACTGCCTGTAACTTGAGTTCCAGGGGTCAGACATCCTCACAGACATACATGCAGGGAAATACAAATAAATCATTAAAAGAAAAAAATTTTGGAGATTGGAGAGGTGGCTCAGTAGTTAAGATCACTTGTTACAGAACAATGGCACTGGGTTTTGATCCTACTGCACATACTGGCTTTGTGGGAGCCTAGGCAGTTTGGATGCTCACCTTCCTAGACCTGAAAGGAGGAGGGAGGTCCTTGGACTCCCCACAGGGCAGGGAACCCTGACTGCTCTTCCTTTGGACTGATGAGAGAGGAGGAGTCGATTGGGGGAGGGGGAGGGAAATGGGAGGCAGTGGCGGGGAGGAGACAGAAATCTTAAATAAATAAATAAATAAATAAATAAACAAACAAACATGCCCAGTTAATTATTTTCTGAATATTTTGTCTTTTTCATGTGTAGAATATTTTCACCTACTATATTCCTATGCTCATATTTATCATTTATTTTCAACTACTGTTATAAACACGTTCTTCCTGTTGCTTTTGAAGCAATAGGCCCTTAAATCCACAGAACATAACATATTGTTTCTGTGGTACAAGATGCTTAACCTCTTCTGATAATTTGACATATGTTGTTATTTGATTATTGCTTTAATTATTAAACCTGAACTATTATGCAAAAAAAAGGATTAAAAAGAAGAGTAAGATATGGTCAAAAGCAACAGGGAATTCCAATGTATAATATACTCATCCACAGTCAGGACTTGAGGATTGCAGATTATTCTGGTAGGCCTGGCTTTAATGGGATTAAGCAGGGAATCCATATAGTAGCAGAGATGCAGGAAATAGGTTTGGTGGTTAGACATTGCCCTGATGAATAAAGTTATGCAAATCTAACAAGGAAAAACAGAAACCCTAGGCCTTCTGTGTACGTACGTGTGTGTGTGTGTGTGTGTGTGTGTGTGTGTGTGTGTGTGTGTGTGTGTGTGTGTGTGTGTTACAGCCATGTAGATTAGTCTTCTTGTGGGACTCCTAACAATGGCAACAGGGGCTATCTCTGATGCTGTTGCCTACTTTGGGACCCTTTCTGCCTACCAGATTACCTCATCCAGCCTAAATAAAACAGGAGATGCCTAGTCTCACTGCAACTTGATATTCCATGATTGACTGAGAACCATGGGAGGTCCACCCTTTTCTGAAGAGAAACAGAGGAGGAAGAGTGGATGGAGTACAAGGCATGATGGACAGGAATGGGTTACCTCATAGATTGCTGGGAGTTTCCATTTTACTAGGTTTATAGCTCATCCCAGAGATGTCCCAGAAGCCAGCTGTCTCGCTCAGTACCTCTCTCTCCATTTTCCCCTCACCTGATCCCTCCTGTTCTCATTCCTTGCCCCCATCTAGACCTCTCTCCCATCCATCAGTGATGTCTATTCTATTGCCCTTTCACAGTGAGATTCTCAAGCCCCATTTAGACCCCTTGTTAATTAGCTTCTCTCTGAGCCTGTGATTGTAGCATGGTTATCCTCTCTGGGCCTGTGATTTCATCATGGATACCTTACAGCTAATATTCACTTATAAGTGAATACATACAATAATTGTCTTCCTGGGTCTGGGTTACCTCACTCAGGATGACCTTTTCTAGTTCTACCCATTTGCAAGCAAATTTCTTTTACTTTATAAAATGGCCTACATTCTATGGATGCCAAGCATGGGATATCCTTATGTGAAGTGGGGTATATTTGAAGTTAGTGAGATTGCCCAGTGGTTATGTAAGCTTGCCACCAAGCTTAATATGGGTTTGAATTCAGTGTTTCTGAAGGTAAAAACAAGAAAAGCAACTCGGACAAGCAGCCCTCTGATCTTTACACCATATTTTCTATCAGAGCACACAGGGAATGCTCGGCAATTTGTGATACTCACAAACAGAAAGATATGCATGACTGTCCAGTGTACAACATAGTCTTCCTACTACATGACAAGGGAACACACTATCTGCAGAGCTAACACTATGAAGTCCAGCTCTGCCTTCAGGAGACCTGAGTTTCAGAGTGTCTCCAGACAGAATTGTGTTTACTTTTCTGTTTATGTGTCAGCTTCCTTACAAACCTTCTTTCACTTGATCTTTATCCTGTGAAAAATATCTTTGCAACATGCATTTCACCATTACTTTTCCCTGCTACTGCCTGTCGGAAATATCTGAACGCATGATCATGGCCTTCAGAGATTAGGATACGAAAATACCCAAAGAAAGAAACAGGTTAGACAGAGGAGGAAGTCATTTAGACATACCAAGAAAATAAAGTTGATGCTTTATTTAGAACGAGTTGAGAACGACAAGAGTTTTTATATGAATAAGAACTTTCTTTTAGGAACCTTCTGACAGATGTTGCAAGTGTAGTTCTCATTTCATATCTCTTGATCGGCCACGATGGAAGCACACTTGGCCTTCACCTGACTCTTTAGTTTCAAAGAGTTTATCTCAAAGAGAAAGAAGGTAACACCAAAGAGTGACATAGTGGCAATCAGTACCCCTATTGGGAACACAACAGTATAGTGTTTGCTTATTAAGGCTTCTTTTTTAACTGGAAAGTCAGGTGGAAAGTCAAGAGTGGTTTGGCCATAATGATCTACAAAGTGGTTCCAGCTCACAGAAACAAATGTGAAGATGCTGCTAACACACAAAACTAAGGCAGCAACCTTGTAGCAATATAACTGCATCTCAATAAATGGGTCTTTCATGAAGCCAATCTTAATGGCAATTGCACCGAAAATCAGAACTACAGGCTTCATCAAAACAGTCCCCATTATCAGGGCCCGTGTGTACTCAAATTCAGGTGAAATGGTCCACGTGGAATTGATAGGGGTGTGCACCAGAATCTTGGTTACAGTGCCTGAAACATTAAATTCTTGAGGGTAGTAAGCTTCCCACAGTCCGAAAGACACAAATTGCACAAGCTTGTCATCGAATTCCCAGAGGCGCCAGAATTTGCTGCTTGCGATGACTATCTCGAACACCAAGGCCGATAGGCTGCAAAGGAGGCCACTAAACTTGAAGAGGTACTCCTTCGCATTGGCAAGTCTGAAGAAGAAATTGAACAGGTATATAGTCAAGTCAGGAACACAAGGGACAGTGGAAAACAAAATGAGTTATGGTTTACAGAGCAATAAGTTCTCATACCTTGTCCTTGCTGTCACAAAAAGTTGTATTTAAGTAATATACCTATGGCCAAAGTTCCCTCTATAAGAGGTTTTGATTAGCAATTTCACTATATCTATCAAATGCTGAAATGTGCAAATTTGTTAACTAAACATGTTA
>NC_022026.1:40057566-40085577 GCF_000317375.1 Microtus ochrogaster | reverse complement strand
CCTTAAACTAGTCAGACTGTCTGCCCCAAGCTGGTTTAGAATGCTGGGAAGCATTTCTGTCAGTTGCTTTGTCTCGGCGTGGCCTGTAATGGTGAAGGTGTTTGCTACCAGAGAAGCCTGAACTTTAGGGTTGTTAAAATGGATCACTGTTCCTTGGTTTGTGAACATGTTCACCACTTCAATACCAGAGAACTTCTTTAAGGAGAACTGCAGTGTTTTATCATCTTCTGTGGCTGTTCTGTGAGTCACCCTCTTCTTTCTGTGAGCAGTTCCTTTCCCACCAATGCCCACTTGTGCCTGCAGCTTGGCCACTTTTTCCTGGTTCATGATCGTTTCTTTCATCTTGTCAGAATGGAAATGGGGCCGCGCGGGGGACTGGGGTTTGCGCTCAGGGGGTCTCGGGCGGACCAGCTGAGATAATGCGCACACATTCGGGGACGCAAGATGGCAGCTCTGATCTTCTTTTTCCAGCAAGTATCAATTGCAAATATCTTCTTGGTTAGTGGAGATTTTTTGTGTCTGCTACACAGTTAATAATACTGGCATATGGTCTGGTTTGAATGGGTATGGGTCTTGTTTGTCCTTTCAAAGTCTCCTTCAGTTCTCATGTGGAATCCGTCTTTTGTCCCGAGCCAATCATGTGTTAGATTCCTGCAAACACGGGGTCGAACTGAAGTGTAGAGATGGATCAGATGAACTTGGATTTGATGAGATCTGATGTAGGACTTGCATGACTACTGGTTGGGTTAGAAGTGTGGTTTTGAGGCTGTGAAGTGTTATTCTTGAAAATTCCCATGCAAAGACAATGTACAGTTGGCTAGTCCAGAGATAGCATAGGTAAGTTGAGTGCCATGAGGAAAACTGATGACAGATTCTGCATTCAGGTCTAGGGCTTTGTATTTGGAGATAAAGGAGGTGTATATGGAATAGGGGCACTCACAAGGCAAGACAGTTACATAACTGTGTGATCAGAAGTAGGACTGGGGACATGGGGATAACTTTGACAGCTGAGGTTTTTGCAGTAGGAAAATGGCTAAGTAATGTGTGTATTGAGAAGTAGGTATCATATCAAGGCACTGGAGCAAGATCTGTTCTTATGGTACATGGCAGAGAAAGCCAGTGAATGAACTTGTGTTACCAGAGCACAGGAAAGGAGTGTGGAAATGGCACAGAGCAGCAGAGGTTATGGGGAAAATCATCATGGAATTTAGTGCTTAATCTGTGTTCGCACAGATAGGACTTGGGACTATGAAGAGGACAAGAACATGAGTTTATGTCTTATGGATCCATCAGGGAAAGCTGGTATAGAATCTATATGATGAGAACTACTATTAAGAGCTTTAGCATTAAACAGAAGATTCAAGAAGTCATTGTTTTTTACTGCCTAGTAGTACTCTAATACGTATATATTCCATACACTCTTCATCCGTTCTTCCATTGAAGGGCATCTAGGTTGTTTCCAGGTTCTGGCTATTACAAACAATGCTGCTATGAACATAGTTGAACATATACTTTTGTTGTATGTTAGGGCATCTCTTGGGTATATTTCCAAGAGTGGTATTGCTGGTTCCAGGGGTAGGTTGAGAAACCGCCACACTGCTTTCCAAAGTGGTTGGACAAGTTTGCATTCCCACCAGCAATGGATAAGTGTACCCCTTTCTCCACATCCTCTCCAGCAAAGGCTATCATTGGTGTTTTTGATTTTAGCCATTCTGACAGGTGTAAGATGGTATCTTAAAGTTGTCTTGATTTGCAATTCCCTGATCACTAAGGAAGTTGAGAATGACCTTAAGTGTCTTTTGGCCATTTGCACTTCTTCTGTTGTGAATTCTCTGTTCAGCTCAGTGCCCCATTTTATAATTGGGTTGATTAGCCTTTTACAGTCTAGTTTCTTGAGTTCTTTATATATTTTGGAGATCAGACCTTTGTCAGTTGCAGGGTTGGTGAAGATCTTCTCCCAGTCAGTAGGTTGCCTTTTTGTCTTAGTGACAGTGTCCTTTGTTTTACAGAAACTTCTCAATCTCAGGAGGTCCTATTTATTCAATGATGCCCTTAATGTCTATGCTGCTGGGGTTATACGTAGGAAGCGGTTTCCTGATGTACTCACTCATAATTGGTTTCTAGCCATAAATAAAGGACATTGAGTCTATAATTCGTGATCCTAGAGAAGCTAAATGAGAAGGTGAACCCAAAGAAAAACATATAGTCATCCTCTTGGATATTAACCTTCATCAGGCGATGAAAGGAGACAGAGACAGAGTTCCACATTGGAGCACCGGACTGAAACCCCAAGGTCCAAATCAGGAGCAGAAGGAGAAGAGAGCACAAGCAAGGAACTCAGGACCACGAGGGGTGCACCCACACACTGAGACAATGGGGATGTTCTATTGGGAACTCACCAAGGCCAGCTGGCCTGGGTCTGAAAAAGCCTGGGATAAAACCGGACTCGCTGAACATAGCAGACAATGAGGACTGCTGAGAAGTCAAGAACAATGGCACTGGTCCTACTGCACATACTGGCTTTGTGGGAGCCTAGGCTGTTTAGATGCTCACCTTACTAGACCTGGAAGGAGGTGGGAGGTCCTTGGACTTCCCAGAGGGCAGGGAACCCTCACTGGTCTTTGGGCTGATGAGGGAGGGGGACTTGACTGGGGGAGGGGGAGGGAAATGGGAGGCGGTGGCGGGGAGGAGGCAGAGATCTTTAATAAATAAATTAATTAATTAAAAAATGATCACTTGTTACTTTTGCAGAGGGCCTGTGTTTGTTACCCAGCACCCATGTGATGCAAGTGAATTGAAAAGGCTATCAAATGAATCATATACCATGATCAGGTAGGATTTATCTTAGTGCTATAACAATAATTTGCCATATGTTAATCAATCAATATGATACAAACCTAAACAGAGCAAAGGACCTAAAGTGGTCATTACAATCAGTTCAGAAAAAGTATCTGATAAGGCTCAACATCACGTTATGATAGAAGCTCTCAACAAATTAGGTATATAAAAATGATGCCTCATAATAATAAAGGTTATAGATGATAACTACACAGAAAATATCATAGCGCATGGAGAAAAACAGAAAGCTTCTCTGCTAAGATCGGAAATAAGGAAATAATGTTCACTTTCATCATTCTTATTTAATATAGCACTTCAAGGTTTAGCAAGTAAATTTAAAAAGTATAGTAGTAAAAAATATCAGTAAATTGTCCGTGTTCATAGATGATGCGATTCTATATATAGGAAAGCCACACCATTCCATCCCCAAATTTTAGAATTTATATATAAAAAATAAGAAACATAGCTGGATAAAAAAATCAATATACAAAAACAGCAGCATTTTTCTACACAAGTAATGGAATTTCTAAAAAATAAATGAAACCAATCGTGTTCACTAAATCACTAAACATATAAAATATTTAGGAAATTTTTCATCAAGAAAGTGAAAGTCCTATATAGTAAAAGCCATAAAACTGGATGAAATATTATAGGGTACACAGAAATATAATCAATGTTCATGGATCAGAAGTATCAATATTGTTAAAGTAACCATAGTATTGAAAATAATCTCTAGATTGAATCTAATTTCCCTAAAATGACAATGACTTCCTCGCCACAGCCAAGAAAACATTCAAGAGAATTACTACTCAGTTGCAGAAGGAGAGAAAATACCTGCAAATGGCACATCGAACAAGTAAGTGCATTCAGCAAAGAAATCCAAATAATGACCATCAAAGAGGAAAATCCAACTTTAAAAACTGGCTAAAGAATAAAATATAGGCATCTCAAAAGAACATATCAAAATAGCCACCATTTTTTATGAATCGGTGCTTCATTTCACCAATCATGAAAGAAACTGAAGCCAGAACTATAATGAAGTTATCATATTCCAGTTAGAATGACTATAATAAAACACAGACACATACACATACACAAATCCTGATAAAGATATGGAGAAATGGGAACACTTCTACAATATTTGTGAGAATGTAAATTAATAGAGCAGTAATGGAAAACGACAGAGATTCTTCAAAACATAAATATAGAACTATTATATTCTCCAGCAATTCAATTAACAAAGGAGTTGAACCCTTTATACCCAAGTAATACTTGTACCCTATGTTTATTGCAGTATTACACACAATAACCAAAATATGAAATCAACCCAAATGTCTAACTGCTCTTCCATAGGGCCCAGGTTTGAATCCCACCACTCACATGGCAGCTAACAACCCTCTGTTAATTCCAGTTCCAGGGAACCTGAACTTCTGGCATCCATAGATGCTGCACAGACGTCTACATTAAATAAATATTTAAATCTCAATAAAATAAAATGGGTCACACACTAGGTTCTTATTCAGTCTTAGGGAAAAAGGAAATCCTATCATTTACAGAAGCATGGCTGGATCTAGACAACATTATGCTGTATGAGATTCACGAAGCACAGGAAGACAAATAAAACCCATATTATCATGCATTTGTGGAAACCAGTATCAACCATGTAACACAAAAAAAATGGAGTAGTGAACATTTGAGATAGGGAAAGGAAAGATACAAAAAGAAATTTAAAGGGACTATTAGGGACTGGGAAAGGTGTTGGGGGCAAAGGCACTGAGTATTATAAGAAAGGGAGATGGACACAGTCAATCTGTGCAGGTATGGAAACATCAGAGTGACTTTAATTAACTGGTATAATTAATACATATTAATAAAAAATATATAAAATGACAGCCATTTGCCACTTTATGAAAATACAAGATAGCAATTATCTCGTGTGTGGGATCTGTGTTAGTCAACTTGTGTCTTGATGCATGTAGCTGAGTTTATAGCCATTAGAACTTACTGAGTAAATCATTCTTGGGGATAAGAACGAGCAATGCAGTTGAAAGAGACTGTCAACTTTCTTTTATTTAGAATTTTCAATTATTTCATTAGAAGATTTTTACCTGCATGTTCTTTCAGTTTGGAAGCAGAGTCTGCATTTAAGCTGAAATTTTTTAATCTTAAAACTATTTGCTAGTTGCATGCAACTCTCTGTGAATTCCTTCCAGCTAAATATTCCATCACTCTTTTGTTCATTAAGAGAAATCTATTCCAGCAGTTCAGCTTTATAAACAACTTTTCAATAAAAAACAAGTGTTTGTATCGAAGGAATGAAGCCCATTTTAGACAGGAAATCGGCTCCAGGTTCCAAATTCAGCGCCTATGTTTCAACCAGGAACATAATTGGGAAAATACTGGACTGGGCAGAGGCCTTTTTTGTTCCTTCAAAATTGAAAAAAAAAAGCATGCATTTCAAAAGTCCTGGTTTTCTATGATCAACGGAAGGATTCTTATGGTAAATATCTAGGTGAGAGACTGGGGGAGGAAAAGAGACAGAGACAAAGAGAACCAGAACCATTTATTTTATTTTATTAAGAAAATATTTTGAGCCTATTTATTTCCTGTGGATATTCCTTCGAAGAACTGATAAAAGGGAGAGTATAAATTTTGAGTAAAAAGCCATTGTGTTGTAATAGGAGTGGCGGGGCTGCGTCCCCAGCACCCCGGGCCACCTGGCTAGCTTATGCCCCGAAATAATTACACGGACGCTGTATTCTTTTAATCACTGCTTGGCCCATTTTTATCTAGCCTCTTTTAGGCTAATTCTCGCACCTGGACTAGCCCATCTCTAATAATCTGCTGTAGCCTACAAGGTGGCTTACCAGGGAGATTCTAGCCTACGTCCATCCTGGGTCGGAGCTGAATCGCGTCTGCCCAGGAGCTGGGAGCATGGCGTCTCTCCTCCAGAGCACAGAACTGTCAAGTCTGAGCCCACTTCCTCTTCCTCCCAGCATTCTGTTCTGTTTACTCCACCCACCTATGTTTTAACCTATCAGGGCAAGCAGCTTCTTTATTTAATTAACCAATGACCTTCCGTCATCACCATTGGGTTCTATTCTCGATTCTTTTGTTTTCCTGTTATGTGACCTTGGGACCTAACAAGATGAAACTAATTCTGCCTAATTGAAAAGTCACTGTAAATGTCAACTGATAACAAGTAGAAGAAACACGGGAATAGGAACTGATAGCCCTAGATAAAAACCAATCAAATTAAAATACTTATTTAGCTCCTATATTATGAGCAAATAAATGTAGTAATGCTGATAATAATGTTCCTCATGGAGCTTAGAGTCTAATGAAGAAACAGATAGATAACTCCTAGACAACAAAAATAAGACTTCTTCCTAGTCTTCACTTATCTGACTATATGAGTAAGTAAAGTGGGTTCCATACTTTTATTTTTAGTGATACTAAAAATAAATAGAAGCATTACAAAATAAATGCTGTGAGTAGACAATCAAAGAGTCCTAAGGACTTAAACCAGTCATGGGTATTGTTAGCATTCCATGAGTGTAAATCTGAAAGTGACAGCACTCAGAAGATTCTGTGGTGGTTTCAACCAGCTCTTTTGAGTTAGCTCTTGTCTTAGGAAGCAGCACACCCTGAACACAGTGCTGTGTCTGATATTTTCTTTGCACCTTTTTGTCAAGTTAATTTCTTCAGCATTTTACCTACGTTTAAGGGAAATTTTAGATTGTAATATGACATATGACAACCTAGAAGATTTTATACATTTAACTACTACAATTTCCAAAATGACTGAATAAATGTCAGCATTTTTGTGGGTTTTTTTTCTTTTATAAACAGAGCTCTGAAAATTCACTTTCCTCTTACAGCCAAGAAATTAAGAATGGGAAGCTTTGATATAGATCAGACAACATACAAATTACTTACCATACAATATGCATTATTCAAATAATGTACTCAAGCATTAAGCATCTTTTCCATCATGATGCCTCCTCATGCAGCAAAGAGCCACAGCTATTATTTCCATACCCAGGAGACTGAAACATGGAGATCTCAAGTTTGAGGTCGTCCTGGACAACATGGTGAAACTTCTTTTAAAAAATCAACAAACAAGTTTGTATGACAGTGGCACAGTACTTGTCAGGTAGGCAAATGACCCTATATTGCACTCAAAATATCACCCTAGAAAAAGTCAGCCAAACAAAGTGGAAACCCACTCATTATATATACTAAAAACTTCCTCGGACTATGACTTACAAATTACTAAAAAATCTTATAATTTGGGAAATTGTGTTGATTCACACATGGTTTGTTTGAGGCAACTCAGTATATCTGTACCCCAAAGCGAATATAAAGGTAATCCCACTCCTTTTCTATAAAAAAAAAAGTCCATGTTTTTAAATCAAATCCTTAGAAGAGCTCAAATTGCTTAGTGGTGAATATTTTTAGTAAAGCCATATCTTACAACCACATTTGCTGAGCCATGAGGCTCGCTGTGGTCACTCCAAATCTGGCCTGTGGCTTATTTCATTTCTGCTCAAGGAATGCATGAATCTGATCATTAGAGTGAGTCTCTAGTCTGTTTCCTGTTTTCTGGGGAAAATATTTTGTTTCTCACAAGGTAAAAGCAAATTGCTGACAAAATTCTAAGATGAAAAGCAACTTAGTTAATATTTTGATTCCAATATTGCAAAGTAGTACATAATATATGGATTGTCTATGTCTTATACCAATATTTACTCTAATGAAATATAAGATATAAAAGCAGCTATTTGATATTTTACTAAAATTGATTCTCTTACTGCAAATCAAATGTATATAAAGTGTGGCATGGGTTGAAACTGAATTTCCAGACACCTAATAGAACACTGTGGAAACTGAAAATATTCAATTATTTTTCTCTTTTTATTGATTCTCTAGTTAATGGCCCCACATTTTTGCCTATCTTGCATTTTGTTTGTTTCTATATAACTTCCAAGTTTGTTAAAATTGTATAATATAATATTAAGCTATCAAAGAATTCTCAAGCATTTTTTTTCTGTGCTACTTGAGAATAAATACACAGACATAGCTTCACAGGGATTCCAGTTCTAGTGAAATGATTTCAAAGATTCAAGAAAAGCCCAGAGGGTAAAAGAAAAATAGAATTGATATCTCACTCGCAAAAGGGTAAGTTTAACATTTTATATATTTCTAACCCTCCTAGATTTAAATTATTTGAAGTTCTACCCTGGTTCATCCTCTTCTATTTAGCCACTATTATACTTTAAAAGCTTATATTTCAAAAGTATAATGTTTAAGAAGAACATTACACAAAACGGCAGGCCAGAGATGAATCAAAGGATGGAGAGAATGTTAGTGTTTGCTTTACTCCAACTTACTGAAATAATTTAAAGCAAGAACTTGGTTCAAATTACTCATATCATAAAATTTCAAGTTAAGAGGTCATTTCATAACAGTGAATTGTCAGTTTGGATCAAACCATTTCAAAAACCCTTCATATAAAGTACTTCTTAAGGCTAACTTTCAAATGTGTGTGTAATATATCTTAGTTAGGGAAATCAGTTATAAACAAGTTATTTAGTTAAACTTAAAAGTAATGCTTACTTGTCTATCTAGAAAAAAAATAACTAAAGACCCATTCTTAGCCAGCCTTCCCGAATTGAACTTCATTATAAATTACTGTGGTCAATGTTTTTGTCATTATTTTCAGTCTCTTCATAGGCATGCAAGATAATACGGAAGAAATAAGGAGAAAAATTCAAAGTAGGGGCACAAGGCTTGCTGTTTCAGATTTGACAGACTATGGTCCACCTCCACAGCATCAGCATGCTTATTCCTTCATGTGTTAACTGTAGTAAGTGTTCCAGATTTGAGCTAGTGAAGAGAGACCCTAAAGCCTACACATATCAGACTACTTACTCTTTGGCTTTTCATAGAGAAGAATTCTGATGATATCAAACAATCATTTTAATTTTTTCACCTTCCACATTCACACTGCTGTCACTCTCACTCTGCACTGAGTTCTAATTCTACTGAGATTTTTAGCTATGATCTTTCTAAGATTTTTCCAATGAACCCTGCTTGCTTTTCTTCGAACCTCATATAGGGTTGGGGCAGGGTTCTGTTCTTATCTTAAAATAGTCAAGAGATCCTGGATTTTTGGATGCTTAAAGAAGAAAAAAATAACTATAAAAAAAGGATCACCAAGCAAAAAGAAATATGAATTATAAGAACAGATCTTTTTCCTGGAGTAATCTTTGAAGTTTCTAGAAAGAAGATGGGGCCGCACAACAACAACTTTAGCTGATTGAGATGGCATTATGATGCTGATAGCACTACTATAAGACCGGTTTGGGGATACCAGGTGCTGAAATGGTGCACCTTCTCACAACATTCTGGTCAGAAACTCCAAGTAAGAACTTTAAAAAAATCCCTATCGACTACTCAGAAATCATTTGCAATTATACTAGACAATAATCTTGAAACTTAACCATCACTTTACTTTTATAGGATCCCATGGAAAAAACATTGCTTCCATGACAGCTAGAAGCAATTCTAGAAGACGACATCCCTTCTCCCAACAAAGTTTATCCTCAGGGTTGGGGACACCATTTAGGTGTTGATTATTACTTGTATAGGGTTGAGGGTTGTTGTGGAAATTATGTAGGTCCAGAGATCTCCTTGAAAAAAAATAGGGAGAGAGAAAAAATTGAATCGGATAACAGGTAGTTAAGTGTAAACTTATTCACACTAATAATAATAATCGTGAGTAATAAAGTGAATATTTGTGAGCTATTACTTATGAACAATTTACATTGGTTTATATTCTTGTATATTGATGTAAGTTCAATTTATATTTGGTATTTCTGTTTACAATATTTGTACACCTATGCAAAGTAATTTTGTTAGATTATATGCATGCATGTTTTTACCTCTGTTTAAGACATTTCATATATTGATTCAATTTTTAAAATGTATTTATTATATTGTATTATGTATTCCTACCTCTCTGATCAAGATACTTATACATTGTTTACATTTTGAGGTCATTGTCCTCATTTACTGCACAGTTGTTTACAGATTATTTAATATTCTGATATGAAGTCTTAGTCTTTAAGTTATACAGGTATTAAGTATTATAGGTCAATAGTCATTCATGTTTGTTATACTTATTGTCAGATTAATTAGGTTCTTTCGATACATAGAGATTGTATTCTGCATAGATAGGTAATCTTCAACGACTTCAAAGATCTGTAGAACATGGCATTTAAATAACTTAGGGTTCTGCTGATGTGAGACATGATTGCTCATGACAGCACCAATCTATTCCAGAGAGAATGTTGAGTACTGAAGACACTCCACTTGGAGTTTGTTTTCTTCTGGCACAATTGGCCTTTGGGCAAGGAACTGCCCATTTCTCATCCACAGACAAAGTGCATGGTGTCTGGACTGGGTAAACAGAACACAAGGAAAAAGACTGCCAAATGTTGCCAAGACAGGGTAAGTCAGTTCTGAAATTTTTCCTGCCTCTGAAAATGGTCTGTCAGTTATTCTAGGCCTTAGCCAAAGTTGGTTGCTTCAACATTGCAAATGAGACTTTGGGTGATTACTCAGGTAGCCAGCCAGTTGTCTCTGTCATATACTGCACATTTTGGATGCTGCTTGATTCCACTTCCTGCCTACTCAAGTAATGTTATCTCCCTTCTCAGGCCTTCGATGGGGTTGAAGACTAGGTAGTTACAGTTATCTTCCTCTTATGATTTAGCCAAGCCATTTCCAGCACAAGACTTAGACTCCTTGGGATAGAATGCTTATTAAAACATTTAGCATACATTCTTTGCTTAATATTGTTTATGCTGCTTGTAATTCTAATTTTATACCTGATATCTGTTCCTAGTCTATATAGTTTGCATTGGGTTTGAAACTCTCTTATTTAGACAAAAGGGGGAGGTGATGGGGAACCTCCTTCAGCCAATGATCCTTAAGAGGCTGGACCAGGTTGGGGCGTGACCTTTTGGGTACCCAGAGAAAACCGCCAGCCCACTCAGTGCTCTCTCTCTTGTTCCTGCATTCCACACCTTGAGGTTGTACTTCTCATTTCTTGTTCCATGAGTTTTCCCTTACAATAAAGACTAATAACTGGAATATTTTGGAGTTAGCTTGGGATTATTTGACTTGCATCCTCACCTTCTTTTATGTGTTCAGCTACAAATAGTTCAAAATTTGAATTGAAGTTAGAATGTTATTAATCAAGTTAATATAATAACATTTGGAAATAACTACATATAAAAAGAAAAAAAGCTCCCATTAGGGTTATAATGTTAATTCTAAATTGTCTCAGGAAAAAGTCATCTTAAAATACTAGTGATATTAAAGTTAGTGGCTAATGGCCTAGATAAAAATAGGATATTGGTTCAACTAAGTATCACTTCCATCCTATGTATTCATTTTAAGATCATAAACCAATATTGAAGAATCCTGTTAGACATCATCTTAACCAAATGAGCAGGGTTGATACTAATAATAGTGACTATGGACATCTTGAACCTCAGATATAATATATGGCTAAGTAATTTCTTCTATAGTTTTCTTGCCCCAAACACATACCCAAGAAAGATATGGCATAATATCTAACCAACCTCAAATGAAGGTTGTTCCCCAAAGAAATAACTGGTACACTTCAAAACTATCAAGGTTCTAAAGGACAAGCAAAACAATGACAAATCCTCAGATATCAGTTGAGTCTAAAAGAGACATGCTAAATTAATACAAGATGTAGTTCTGAATGAGAACACTGAACAAACAAAAGAATGCATAATGTGATTGTGATTGTATATTTTCTTATTGTTCATTGTGTTCACTGATGTCACATTCAGCGTAACATGCTTCTAGAACAAACAATAGATTTGATTGAAAACAGAATCAACTTTATCTTCTGAATAAGATAAAGTCTTTCTAAGCTTGTAGGTACAGGAAGGACCTATACGTGGATAAGAAGACTGATCCAATCAGTCAAAGCATCTGGAGCAAGACTGGAAATTTCGGTACTAATACTTTTTTTCAATATTTTATTGATTATTTGGAAATATCATAGAATGTACTCTGATCACAATTTCCATTCCTCCCAGGTCCACCCTCCCGCCTTTGTGTCCCCCTAAAAGAAAGGGGAGAAAGGAAAAAGATACACCAAGTCCAATTTGTATTGCCTATATACTCACTGCAGGATGGTCCAATTCCCAGTGGTCAGCCCCTTAAGTATAACCTTCCCCATCTCCCCTCCAGAAACCATATACCATGAAGAGCTATACTTCAGCATCCTTTTCACAATTTTTAAGGACTCTCTTTAATGGCTTCCTGTCTGGTCTTTTTCCTTTGGGGGTGGTCACAAAAGCCTTCAATGTCTCTGTCTCTCATTCTCAATTATGAGTCTGCAGTTATCAACACCACTGCAAAATAAGTTTCCTTGCCCTTAGCAGCTAGCAGTAGCAAAGTTTGTGACCGTTTACCTATTTTTTGGGAACAACACAGACCACAGACAAGGCCTCTGATAGAAGCAGAGAACATCAACTCCAATATGGTCCCCGGTGACAGCATGAACCATGGATATCAATATGATCCAGGCCTCAGACATTCATATATCCTCAAGTGATTATATGAACATCAAACATCAACACAGACCATGAATTTCAACATGTTTTCCAGTGGCAGTATGGACCATGGACATTGACACAAGGTATAGTGGCAGCACAGACCACTGCAGGGTGGGCGATAGTGGCCTTTTGAGGAGGCCAAATCCAGAAAAACGAATCATTATTCATCTCAAACATTATGCCCTTGCTCAGAGCCAGGGTGATCTTGTGGCATGTTCAGTGGTAGAACCTATGTGAGCTCCAGGCTACCTTACACCACCATGCCAACTCTATTTCTGCCTTGCTCCACCATGTGCCTGTTCTGCCATCTTTTATTATTCTAAGCGGCATTGCAAACAGCTGAGAGTCACACAGTATATAGATATTTGCTCAAACAACTTTACATGCAAATACTTACTTCAATGAATCATTGGTCTGGTTCAAGTTTTGTGATTTCTGAAACACTATAAATATTGGACCATCACTGAGATTCTTCTTAGTCATCCTGCTGTTGTCCAGAATCAGGGTGATCTTGTGGTTGGGTAGGGTGTCTTGGGCAGGATCTGCAAGTGCTCCAGGCCACTGCACACCTTTCTGCCCTTGGCACTGGCTACCCTACTGGCTCACTGGGTACGACAATCAAGATTGCAGTCCACTGGTAGCACCTGGCCCTGTGCTCTCAAATACTAACATTTTGTAGCAACCATTTCTTTCTACATCATGGGAGCAAAGTGATTTTGCTTTCATAAGATGGTGAGTCTACTTTCAAGGTAAAATATATAGATCTCAAGTCACCCCTATAATGTAAGATTGCCAAAGTCCTTACAATAGACTCTTAGTTTTATTTGAAGATCTAAGATTTGTGGGAGAGTAGTTATGTGTGAAACCAGGGGGAGGGGCAGCAGCTCATGTACACCACTTACAGATCAATAGCATACAGACTATGTGAACTTTGATAACTCCTACATGTTCGATTAACACAGTTTAACCCCAAGGTTTCCAAAGCAGTTCAGAAATTTTTAAAAACATAAATACCTATCCATATCTCGAGAATCTGTTCCTTAGAGTAATCTTAAGAAACACCGAATAAATAATCATTGTTTGTACAACTTTCATAATTGCAATAAGGTCTAGAAACGTGTGGCGTGAATAGTCTTACCAATTATTAAAATTGAACTCGCTAATTGGATGGAGACTTGAAGATGTCTTTGAAGACTATTTTTATAGATTTAAAGATTTTTTTATTGTTGCTCTTGGATTAATTCAAGAAATTGAGAAAATAATACATGACAGAATAGTATGCTGGAACTGATGTTGCCTGCTTCAGTGTTTTAAGTATGAAGTGCTTCTCATGATAATGACTGTAGGGTAATTTTGAAGCTGACTTAAAGTTCATTTTAACTGATTATAAATTTATAAAAAACGTTTCACTTGTTTTTCCTTTTCAAATACCACATACCACAGCCAGAGTTGTACTGAGCTAAAACAGTATTTTATGAAGCATTATTTATTTATTTTTTATTGATTTTATTGAGCTCTACATTTTTCTTTTCTCCCCTCCCTCTCTGCTCCCCTTCAACCCTCTCCCATGGTCCCCATGCTCCCAATTTACTCAGGAGATCTTGTCTTTTTCTACTTCCCATGTAGATTAGATCCATAAATGTCTCTCTTAGGGTCCTCATTGTTGTCTAGGTTCTTTGGGATTGTGATTTGTAGGGTGGTTTTCTTTGCTTTATGTTTAAAAATTACTTATGAGATATGTGCTAATTGTCTTTCTGGGTCTGGATTACCTCACTCAATATGATGTTTTCTAGCTCCATCCATTTGCCTGCATATTTCAAGATGTCATTGTTTTTTCTGCTATGTAGTACTCCATTGTGTAAATGTACCACATTTTCCTGATCCATTCTTCAGTCGAGGGGCATTTAGGTTGTATGAAGCTTTTTATTACATTTAAAATTCATCTAGATTTTAACATACAGTGTTAACTGAAGTTGAGAGAGTTCTGGTACTTTTGGGAGCATTTTTCATTCATATGTATAAATGCATCTTTCATCCATTGAAAGAGTAGCTGTATATTTTCTATGTCGCAAGGATGCTTATATGAAAATATGAATCTTATAGCTATTTCAAAATAATTTCTATTGTTTTGATGTACCATGGCAAAGTATATAAAATTTAAATTTGATCATTTACTAAAGTTATAAAAATTTTAGTTAACAGTGGTACATGTATTAGTTAGTCAAAAATAGTATTATTAAGTACTATTTATTAAATATTAAATCATCATTCTATTTCATTTATTTGTTATTCTTTTGAGTTTCCATACTGACTGTCTGTTACTTATTTATAAGCTCATTTTTAAATGAGTCTATAAGCAAGTCATGATGTATGTCAAATGAAATACTATATGTTTTGTATTTTGTTTGTTTTGATACTAGTTTGTACATAAATTACTCATTAACATACAATCATGCTTTCAAATACAAAAAAGAAACATTATTTTAATGTTTTTGTTTTTGTCTTTTGTGCTGTTTACAGAATGAATGTTTGTGGGACTAAATACTGATAACAAAGAAAAGAACAGACATTTACTGTGTTTTAAGAAGTTAAAATTCAATTTGGAAAGTTAGACACAATTTTAAAATGCACTTAATAACTGATTAAAATAACCACAGGAAAGGAAGCTTCCATTTTATATGTCACAAATTAGAGTGTAGAATGAAGTCAAATGAAGTATGAAGCTCTAATCAATAAATCAATGGGAATTTATTGAGTATATACAAGGCACAAAGGCTATCATAAATTTTTATATTAATATTGTATAGTTATTAAGCTAGTGTTTGCTTTGTGTCTATTCTCTCACTTAGTTTGTATAGCAGTCATATCTGATAAAAGCCATGCTGTGTGGGTCTAGTTAAAGAAATCATCGTCACAATGATAGTAACATAACTGACATCTGTGTCTCTGTTTCATAGTAGAAACTCTCATTTTTGCTAAATTTAAGATGACTGTGTGCATATGCACACATATGCATGTAGTATACTAATTTAATAAACATGCATACAAAAGTCATGCATAACTACTATATCTCATACATTTGTTTTTCCATTCCTACCTCTTTACAGAAGCTCTTGCCTTGTTTTTGTAGCAACTCTTTGCTAACTTAGGAAAGCTTGTCTGCATTCCCTTCTGCTGTCTAACTTTAGTAGCAGACCACATGTGAAATTTCAGTTTTATTTGGGTTCTGTAGACGTATGGATTTCATAGTCTGTCATTACTTACCAGTGACATGGAATCAAGGACCTTTCCTTGTGTTTGTTGGCAACTCTTGTTCCCTTGGTCACATGGAGGTTTTATAAGCCTGAAGAGATCCTGCTGGCTTACCAGGAGTTCTTGTCTATCGGGCCAGATAATTTCAGGCAAATTCTAGTTGCATCTCCTAGGCCTTCGGCCTTCAATCTTTGGAAATTTATTTATGCTTCTGTTGTTTTAGAATGAGGGCTTCCACTTTTATGATGTCCTTTCAAAATATTAAGTCATCCATGAAAAAGATAAAATATATTTATTGAATTATCTTTTCTTGGGTAGCCTTAGTCATGCAGTTTCTCAGCAGGAGGCTAAGACAAGACTTGCTACTGACGGGGTGCCAAGCTGTCCACCATATCAAGTCTGTTGAATACCCACACCACAAGAGTTCATGTTCAGGGTTTTGAGCATTCTCTGATACGCTCCTTCCCTCCAAAATCCCTCCTAGGATGATTCCTATTTCCTGTCCTGCTGTCTGCACCCTTGGAGGAGATTTAAAGTCGGAACCATCTTTGATGTTTTCTTCTAGCCATGCCAAAACCTCCCCAGGAGAAAACAGGTCTCTTAAGCTGGTGTAAATGGGGTTTTCAGTGAGAAGCATCTGCCAAGCTGTTGTGTTTTATAGCTCGCTCTTTGATATCCAGCTAGCATGGTGCCTTGTATGCCCACCCAGTATTCAGTGTGTAGCAAGCCCTCATTACCATCGCCTTTCTATGGAAATTTGCATGGAAAATATCTCTGGAACTTGTTCCCACCTTCCTCCTTCTATGTCAAGTTTCTTTCCCTCTTTTCATGTCATCCCCTTCCCTCTTTGTTCTAACATACAGAAATTTGCAAGAGGTAAAGAGACCTCAGTAAATTGAAGCAAAACAAGCAAATAAAAATGGGATGAGGTAAAATCATGACTCCATTCAATGACAGATTGCAGGATTGAAGTACATTTTAGCACCATATCATCTTTGTATTGAAAACTCTATGTATGACTCTTGGCATCATCAGATCTTCTGAAAAGACTTTGGAATCATCTGTTTAGCTAAGCTTAAATATACTCTTTTTTGGAGGTTTGGTAAGTATATTTATGGAGGGACTAATCAAAAACTGATGCTAACAAATTAAACAATCTTTTTACCACCTATCTATCTATCTATGCAATTTTTTGCTATTTCTTTTTATTTTACTCTCTGATAGTTGGGTTTTGAATGAAATAATGTTTTACACAAATGTGGGGATGCAATTTTTCTGGAGGCAATAACAGTGAGAATGCCAGAAGGAAGATGCTAAGATATAGACAGTCCATGAACCTTGAATTTAAGATTTTTCTATTGAGCCATTTGCCCAACAAGTTTTTCTTTAAGCACTTCTTTTTTCCTTTCTTTTTGATGTGGATGATTGGTCTCTGCTATGTGCTTGATTATATTGGGTGATATTTAAAATGGGTGACTTGTCAAATGTAGATTCAGACTAGTCTAAAACCGGGCGAGGTGCCACATGCCTTTAATTCCAGTACCCTGGAGGCAAAAACCATGTAGCAGGGATAAACCAGAGACAGATATTAGGGTTCAACCTGAAGATCAGAAATCAAAGCAGTCAGCCAGTGGCTCTTACCTCTACCTCAGATGGGAATGGATAAGATTCTGTCTCCACAAATCCTGACGACTCCACATACTTCCACTCCACATTCCACTGAGTTCCTTCTCTCATATTCTTTCCTCTTTCCACCTAGCTATACCGCTCCTGTCTCTGCCTTCGTCGTGCTGGGACTTAAGGCATGTGATCCCAAGTGTTGTGTTCACCTTTGTGTAAACTCTGTTTCTCTTTTAGACAGATTCAATCTTGTGTAGTCTAAGGTGGCCTTAAACTAACAGAGATCCATCGGCCTCTGTCTCCCAAATCCTGGGATTAAAGGTTTGGACCACCACTCCCTGGCCTGTATGGCTGACTAGTATGGCTGCTTTGCTCTCTGATCTTCAGGCAAGCTTTATTTATTAAAACACAAATAATATACCACTATATTTAAAGGTGGATTTCTGAGTTTAGGGGCAGCCTGGTCTACAAAATGAGTTGTAATATAGCCAAGGGGACAAAGAGAACCCTTCCCCCTTAATAAACCAGGCTGCTGCACACACACCTCCCCCCCCCAGTCTGCACTCTATGCGCTAGAATCCAGTTCTTGAGCTTCGGGCAAGGGGCTGGAGGTTGAGGAAACACTCAGAGACAGGCCAACACACGGGCCTCTAATCGCTGGTACAAAAGCCCTTCTTTAATAGCACCATGGAGGCTTAAATACCCTGCAGTCAATGGCCAACAGGTGAAAAGCCCATCCTCTGATCCTCTAGGCAAAGCACAGATTTTAGTAACTTCAATTAGAAGGCTCTAGCAGGGAAGAGCAGCTGAAGGCCAGGACTCAACACTAGGCTAGTGATTGTTTTCCAAGGTACTGTTTAGGTTGTATAGAGCCCTAAGATTAACAGTGTCATGTTTTTTTACTGCTAATGAAAATGCCATAAAATTGGGGTGAGGACAGAAATCATATTTCTGTTGGCTTGTTACTAACTATGGAATGGAGCAGAGCCACAAAAGATACCTAAACATGATGTCTGCATGAGATTTGATACTATTCCTTCTACAATGAAATTTGAATATGAACTTTTGGCTTTCCAACAGATACACTTCAAATATTAAACCTTTAAAACATTGCACTGAAGGACAAGACAAGTTGTTGAGATGACCCCTACTAAAGTCCTTCTCCAAACCTCAGAAGCAGCATCCCACCTCCTAGTGAATTTTATACCCTAAAATCAGTTTTGGAGAAAGATGTTTTGTTCTTCTGGTACAAAGTTTCTTCCAAGAAAAAGAAAGCTCCATTGGATGTGTTAGCCCAGTCCTTCTGCATCTTTTTCCCAAGGAGATGTAGCATAGAAATTCTTGCTTGAGTAATAGTCAACGTATAGAATATGATATCTGGTGATATCCATTTTTCACAATTATACCAAGATTCCAAAGAGAAAAAAATAATAAATATACTGCTTACATTTATCTTTATATGTACACACTTTATATGTATTTCCTTATTTAAAAGATAATAATTTTTTTGTTTGGTGGAAGAAAACCAAAACTAAATCTCCAATGGACAAAAACTGTTGCACTGAGCACAATTTTTCAAATTCTCAGCAAAGATTTATGGAAGGTACCTTGGATGCTGTTTTATGATCTTGAGTATACAAACTCTAAGACATTATTTTTGTAATAAAATACTTATTTTAAAAGTAGAAAATGAACTATGCATGCAGATGACATTCACGTACATTCATGTTTGTTGTTCTATTTACAAGAGTTAAACTATGAAAGTAGTTTAAGTATTTACCTGATAAAAGGAAAGGGAATATGTAAAGCTTTATTCAGTCATAAAGAAGAATAAAACTATGATACTTTAAGGAACATGGAGAAAATTAGAGGTTCTCAAGGAAGACAGGATAACTTCTCTCTCTCTCTCTCTCTCTCTCTCTCTATATATATATATATATATATATATATATATATATCTTCAGTCAAAAAACACATAATGTAAATGTATCTATGCTATGTATAATGAAACTCTACTTAGCTGTAAAGAAAGATGAAATCATGGCAGTAATGGGTAGTCTATAAAGAAGGGGGAATGCAGAATCTAGATTTAATTATTTATACCGACCTCTGCACATGTGTGTACACATATATAACACGAAAACAGAAAAGGGGACTAACTGAAGAAACTGGTTAGGGGACAAAAGAATGGGAGAAAGTATGAGTGGATAAAATAAAAAATATATATGATGTCATGTGCATGTGCAAATGCCACAATGGAATCCATTTTTGTATGTAAACTAAAAATATTCATAAAGTTCCATAAAAGAAGGCCACTTGACTTAGAATGCTGGTCATATATAATGGTAGTGAATGTGTTGTTTTCATGTAAAGTTAGAACCAATACTTCTTTTCCTTTTTTGTTTATTAAAATATTTTTAAGTTTTTTTTTTTTAATTTTTGAGATTTTCATTGTCCCTATCCATTTCTTTTCCAAACTCTGTTCCTTGCTTTCTTTCGAATGCATGGCCTCTTTTTTTAATTGCTTTCCATAATTATATATTGCTACATACATAGACAAAACCTTTTCAGTTTGCATATGTATGTATGTTTTCAGGGCTGACCATTTAGTATTAGATAACCAAGTGCTGTGCTCTTCCCTGGGGGAGACTCTTTCTCCTGCTCTCAGCAGTCCTTAGTTGTCTGTAGTTATTTAACTAGGGCTGAGGATTCATTGGCAATTTAGTATGTCTGTTGTCCTTATTCAGCTCAAGCTTAAGCAATCATGTTGCTAAGACTTAATGAGGGTAGCTTCTAACATTCCTAGGAGACACAATCACACATCAAAATCCTTGATCCTCTGGCTCTTACAATCTTTCTGCCCACACTGAGGCAATGATCTCTGAGCCTTCGGTGCGGCAGTTGTTTTGTAGATTTATCACTTAGAGGTGTGTTCCATACCTCTAAATTTTTATTGGCCTGGGGTTTTCTGTAGCAGTCTATCTCCATCTGTTGCAAAGAGAAGTTTCCTTGACGATGGGAAGCAATATACTGCTCTGTGGTTATAAGGTCAAATATTTAAAATGTGGTTAATGATTTGCTGGTTTAGTACAGTGGTGGTTGTAGTTTCTCCTCAAGATCCGTGAGTTCATTAGCCCAGAGTTGTTTCCTGTGTTTTCAGTACCAGGCATGATTTCCCCCTTGTTAGTGGGTCTTAAGTGAAATTAAAGAGCTGTTGATTAATGACAAGGTATGCATGTCACTATTGTACCATTAGACATTTTCTTCCATGATGGTTGTTGTTATGGTTAATAGGTGTTATAGCTCAGTAGAAATTTCGTTACTTTTCTTTTACGGAAACATGAACAGTGCCTTGTAGGATCATGAAAGCTTATCCTCAGGTAGGAGGTTTTCAAGTCAGTTCCAGCTCAAGATGAATGGAGACTTATTTTCCACCTCTGTGGGGACAACAAGAACAACAATAACCTGTTACGTTTGGAAATCTATTCTGGAACCCTGAGCAAAAATTCAAAAGAGGGCTCTCTGGGCCTGGTGATTGGTTTTTGTTACATGGTCTTTCATTCTTGGAGGGAGGATTGTGAGCACATATAAGAAAATTTCATTATATAAAGACTTAAATGTATTATAGGTTATTTAAGTTAAATAGTTAATAGTATGACTTTTTATTACTTTTTCTGACATCTTTACTGTTATTTTACCCTCCTCTCTTCTTCTTTTATATTTATTGGTCCTAACCCCAGCCTCATCTCTCTCCTGGTTTCTGGTTTTTCAAGAGAGGGTTTCTCTGTGTAGCCTGGCTGTCCTGGAACTTGCTCTTGTAGACCTGGCTGGCCTAGAACTCATAGATATCTGCCTGTTTCTGCCTCCCAAGTGCTGGGATTAAAACTGTACACCACAACCACCCAGCTCTTTCCTGGTTTCTGTAGTTAGTCTAGGATATATATTCACATCTGAAGAATTGGAGCTAGGAACCTCCAATAAGAGAGAAGGTGTGATGTTTGTATTTCTGATGCTGGGTTACCTGGCTCAATATGATCTTTTCTAGTGCCATCCATTTAACACAAAGTTCATGGTTTCATCTTCTTCACAGCTGAGTAGTGTTCCTTTCTATAGACATACCACATTTACATTAACCATTTGCTGGTCGAAGAAATTTTAGATTGTTTCCATTTTCTAGCTACTGTGAAGAGAGCAGCAATGAACCCAACTGATAAAGCATCTGTGGAGTCCTTTGGAAGTATGCCAAGCTGTGGTATAGCAATGTTATCTGGTAGATATATTTGAAGTTTTTGAGAATTCTCCACACTGATTTCCATAGTGTCTTTACAAGTTTGTCATGCTACCAACAGTGAATGAGGGTTCCCTTTGCCCCCCACCTCTATAGCATTTGTTGTGGGATTGCTTTATTGATCTTTGCCATTCTGATTAGGATTAGATGAATTCTCAAAGTTATTTTGATTTGCATTTACATAATTGTTAGGGAAGATGTACATTTTGAGATACTTCTTAACTGTTTTTCTACTTTTGAAAATGCTCTGCTCAGGTCCCAGGCATATTTTTGTGGTGGTGGGGTGTTGTTTGCTTTTTTTTTTCACTAATTTTCTAAATTTTTTATTCCTGGGACTAAACCTCTGTCAAATGTATAGCTGACAAAATTTCTCTGCCATTCTATTGGTGCTTCTTCACAAGCTTGATTATTTCTTTAACTATGCAGAAACATTTTAGTTATGTGAAGTCCAACTTGTCAGTTGTTACTGGCCTTAATTCTTGGTCAAATGGAATCCTATTCAGAAAGTTCTTTCCTACACCTATATCATGTAGGGACCTGCTTAGGTTTTCTTCTAGCAGTTTTGGTGTTTTGGGTTTCATGTTTAAGTCTCTGATGCCTTTTGAGTTAGCTTTCATTTAAGGTGATAAAAACTGATCTAATTTTATTCTTATGCATGTGTAACTAGTTTTTCCCAAAACCATTTGTTGAAGACACTGTCCTTCTAGTGTGTGTTTATGTTATCTTTTCCAACATTAAATACCTGAATTTATGTGTATTCATAGTGTAGTCTTTGGTTTGTTCCATTGGTCTACATGCCTGTTTTTGTGCAGGTGCCACATTAATTTTAGTATTATAACTTTGAAATATATCTTAAGTTCTGGAATGATAATCTCTTCAGCATTGTTCTTTTTGCTCGGGATTCTTGTGGCTATCTGGGATCTTTTGTTATTTATATGGATTTTGCAATAGAGTTGTCTATTTCAGTGAAGAGTGAGATGGGTATTTTGGTTGAGATTACATTCATTCAGCCTATAAATAGCTTTTGATAAAATAATCATGTTTTTAAATATTTATTGCACCAATCTATGAATAAGGTATTCATTTTTATCATTTAATGTCTTTATCTTAAAGAAACTACCTTTTAAAAAAGAAAAAAGGAAACTATCTTTTATCTACCATGTTTCATTGGACGACTTTCTCTTTAATCACTACAGAAATTCTGGTGAGGTTTTGTGGGGGGGGAGGTGTTCACATGTATGTTTATGTGTGAGTATGTATGATGAGATCAGAGTATGATGTGGGTTGTCCTGTCGTATCATTCCCCACCTATTCTCTTAAGACCGAGTCTCTTGCCAAACCTGGAGCCAGGCTGGCAGCATATAGGCCTAGAAATTCTCCTGTCCCCAACCTCCAGATTGCTGGGGATTAAGTGTTACCATACTCAACTCTTTATGTAGATGCTGGAGATTCAAACCCAGGTCTTTATACATTCACAGTAGGTACTCTTACTTACTGAATAATTACCCCAGCGCTCTGCTGGGATTTTTACTAGAAGTGCATTAAATCTATAAATCAGTGTTGGGGGAAAATGATCTTAACTTTCTAAACCTTGAAAAATGCTATAGCTATAGTTATTATCATAGGAATTTTTTTCAAGAGAATTAAATTCGTTTATTGATTACACATGATAACAGATGATACACAAGCTTCATTTCCATCTGTTATTTTATCTGATACAATTATTCAATTTTGATATTGCATAGGGTGTGCCAATAACCATTTTATAACCAAATTGTAACGTTGCTTGGATGATGATCCTTTTAATGGTGAAACTCAAAGTCACAATAACTGGAAAATTTTAGTGTTATTGATGCATATCTTTTAAATATTGGGTCTGTATTAGTTACATTTTTGCTGCTGTGGCAAAATTACCTAACAGAAACTAATGGGAGGAAAGATTGGCTGTTCACTGTTGCAGAGGTTCAATTCATAATCCTCTCTTTCATTGGTTCTTGACTCAGTGCTGATGCAGGGCGTTATGGCAGTGGGAACATGTAGAAGATAGTACTCTTAACTCATGGAAGACAGGAAGCATGGGAAGGAGAGGAGTAAAGAGTTAAAAAACAGAGGAGGAAAAAGGAAGAGAGAGTGGTGAGCAGAGAAGAAATGGTTAGGACAAGAAATAAGCCACCAGGAGAGACCTCTATAACGATATCTTTCAGTCAGGCCTCACATCCTAAAGTTTATCCAACTTCACAAAACAGAGCCACTAACTTTGGACCAAAGCATTCAACATATCAGCTTGTAGGGGCTCTTTCACATTTAACCCATCACATTGTCCAGTTCATCCCTAAGATTTTCATATGTTTATTATATTCTAGATTATTTTATTTCTGTTTCTGATTGTTGAATGCCAGTACATAGTACAATTATTTTTTTGTCTGATACTCTTGTAACCTGCAACTTTGCTCAACTCACTGAATAGTTCCAGAAACTCCTAAGATATATTTAAATGGATTTGGATTTTTCTTTATCAAGCTACCATTTCATCTGGAATACAATCAGCTTTGCTTCTGCATTTTAACTTGGATGCTTTTATTCTTTTTCTTTAATTTGTTTGCCTATAATTTCCTATACCACGTTACACATGGGGGGTGAAAATGGGTATCCTGAACTTCTTATTTATAAAATTTCCACTCTTTCATCATGAAATATAATGGTAACTGTGGATTTTACAATGGTTCCATTATAATATTGAGGAATTTTCCTTCTACTCTTATTTGTTGAGAGTTTTTGTCAGGTATGGACATTGAATTTTGTATCTGTGCATGTTATGACAATCAAATAATTTTCATATTTTTAGATCGTTAATATAGTGAATTATATTGATTGGTTTTTATTTTTGATTTTTAAAGATAATATATTTATTTTTATTATATATGCATTGGTGTTTTGCCTGCATATATGTTTGCTGGGTTTTCTGTAACTGGGGTTGCAGACAGTTGTGAGCCACCATGTGGAAGAGAAAGAAGTCAGTGTTCTTAACCACTGAGCCATCTCTTTAGCCCCTGATTGGTTTTTATATTTTATGACAACATACATTGCTGAGATCGACCTTCAATGATCATGGTTTATATTTTTAATATGTTGTCATGTTTCATTTACTAGCTTATCATTGTTTTTGAAGAGCACTGGTATAGCACTAGTGTATTAAGTATGTAAAACTAGTAGTGTCTTTGTCCTACAAACACACATACATCTTTCCTAGTTGCTGGGTTTTAGAGTGTGGTGAAAATAGAACTGTGAAAACATATACTCAGCATTAGTGTTAGACACATGGGTATATTTATTTGTCTGCTTAGGTATTGTCATAGGGGTTTTAGATTCAATTACACTTAAGCTTCAATTAAATATCTGGGGTTTTGGGGGGACATGAAAAGAATGAGCGTATGTTCCTGTCTGTGTGACAAAGGGATCCAGGTGTGAAGGATTTGCATCCCAAATTTTTGCTTTGATTTTTTATTTTCAAATTTAAACTTATACAAATAGTAGAACACTCCACTGAACCATGGCTAAAGGCCTTCATATCCATATGGTATTGATAGATTAGACTTCAGTTGGGGAAACCTATGTGACTACATTATAGTCTTTAAAAACTCAAAGGTAACATCTGTTTATCCTTGAACACATAATATATTCATTTGAATCCCAGGATAGCAGGCTGCTTTGCACATTGACAAACCACAGAAGTTTCAATATTTGTAGCCGTCTAACCTGTTGAAAAATATCTAGAACAACCTGGTAAAAGAAGACAATTGGTCTTTGGATTTACTTCTTTGTTCTACCATCTTCCAACATTTCTGGGATTAGTGCCCTGCTCTGTACAATACACCATTCAAATTGCCTCAGAAGTCCTTTATCAAACACAGACTGTTTACAAAACAGATACACCCCTGGGCAACAGCCGAGTAATTGGAAGCCTTGGAGAAAGGAACACTGAATATATCAACAATCAATTGTGGGCAGCTGGGCATCATCTGCATCATGAAATATAATTCAATCTAAGCTATAATCCTCTTTGTAGAAAGCATTGTTTAAACTTGGCATATTTGTGTTTAAGAGCCTTACTTATTAGGCTGAAACATTCATGGTGTAGAAGTGATTTTATTCTTAAGGTTTCAAATACTCGTAAGGCAGATTTGTTTGCTCTTCCAATTTGTCTTCTGACTTCCTTCTGAATAATTCCTTTTGAGGTTTTAAGAGACTAGAATTTAATATTTTAAAATCAGCGTCAGCTATGGTTAAGTGATGGTACATTTCTAAAGTGAATCATGGCCCTAGGGTTAGCCGCATTCTCTTTCCCCTTTCCTTGAGGTTCTTTAATTTATTTCTTATCATATTCTGGGAAAAAATAAAATGTTAAACATTCTATTAGTAGACATTTTGTTAACTAAGGTATGTTACTAAGAAATCACTGAGCTATTTTGCTTGAGAAAATATTTTAAGGACTAGCTTTCATGAACCAGAAGATGCCCTTCCAAAGGAGGGAAGCAACCAATGGTCTTACTCACTTATAATGCCTATGAACCACAGCAATGACTATCATGACATGAAAACCTTAAAGGTACAGTAGTGACACTCACACCTTTGTGGTCTTTCATTGCATTTAAGACCCACTAACAAGAGGGAAATCATGCCTATTACTGGAAACCCAGTCAACTGCCCTGGGCTAGTATACTCAGGGATCTTGGAGGAGAAACTACAAACACCACTCTGTTAATCTGACACAATCATTAACAACTACATTCTAAATACTTGACCTTATACCCACAGATAAGCATTGTCCTTACTCCTCATCAAGGAAACTTCTCTTTGCAACAGATGGAGAGAAATGACTACAGAAAACCCCAACCAACATAAAATGTAGAGGTATGGAGCCCAGTTTCATCTGATACATCTCGAAAACAACTCCGACATCTAAAACTCAGGGATCATTGCCTAAAGAGGGGGTAGAAAGTTTGTAAGAGGCAGAGGATCAGGGATTTTGATGTGAGATTGTGTCTCCTAGGAATTTTATAAAGGCTTACCAATATGATAGCTTAAACATCAGTTGAATAAGAACAAAAACAATAGACATACTAAGTTGGGTAGGGGAAAGACCATGAATCCTCAATTCTAGTTAAAGAACTGCAAACACCTAAGGACTGCTGAAAGCAGGAGATATGGCTTTCCCCAGGGAAGAGCACACAACTTGGTTATCTGATACCAAATGATCAGCCCTGAAAACAAATGCATACAGGTAACATTATAAAGACTGAGCAGGTGTTAGTTATATATGAAGTAATACATGTATTATACTAAAACATATATAATTATGGAATGCAATTAATGAAAAAAGAGGCCATGAATTTGAAATAGAGCAAAGAGGAGTGTATGGGAGGGTTTGTGGGGGAGGAAAGTGAAGAGTGGAATAATGTAACTATATTATAATCTCAAAAAACAAAAAAAATGAAAAATAAAATTGAAAAATAGTTTAACATGAAGAAATGATGCTGGCAAAACTGGATGTCCACATCTATAGAAGTGTAATTAAATCTATATTCCTCATGTTATAAAAACAATCAACTGTAAATCAATAAAGTACCTCATTGTAAGACCCGAAATTTTAAAGCTACTGGGAGAAAACAGGAGAAACATTTCAAGATACTGGCACAGACAATGGTTTTCTGAATAGGATTCCAATAGCTCAGGAAAAGCAAAACTTGACATATTGGATTGTGTGAAACCAAAAGCTTCAGCAGAACAAAGAAAACAATAATGCAAAAACCTATAATGATTTGACAATTTTTAATCTGACACAAGACTAACATTTAGAATATATAAGTAACTCCAAATCTGAACACCAACTGAACTAGTAATCCAATCAACAATGGGCGATTGATCTGAACAGTCACTTCTCAAGAGAAGTTCAAATTGGCAGTATCTGAAAAAGCATTCCCTTTATCTACACTAGGAGTCTTATCTCACCCCAGTGGAAATGGCTATTATCACAAAGAAAAAAAATCTAGTGCTGATAAGGATGTGGGGGCAGGAAGCCCACCACAGATTTTTTTTAACCTTCTTTTTTCATTGAGAAAAGGAAAAAAAAAGTTTCCCCCTCCTCCCAGCCTCCCATTTCCCTCCCCCTCCTCCCACCCTTTTCCCCCTCCCGACACTACTCTCCCCCTCCCTCTCTAGTCCAAAGAGCAGTCAGGGTTCCCTGCCCTGTGGAAAGTCCAAGGTCCTCCCCCCTCCGTCCATGTCTAGGAAGGTGAACATCCAAACTGGCTAGGCTCCCACAAAGCCAGAACATGAAGTAGGATCAAA
>NC_022026.1:40045259-40056031 GCF_000317375.1 Microtus ochrogaster | reverse complement strand
AATAAATGGGACCTACTAAAACTGAGAAGCTTCTGTAAAGCAAAGGACACTGTCACTAAGACAAAAAGGTAACCTACTGACTGGGAGAAGATCTTTACCAACCCCGCAACTGACAAAGGTCTGATCTCTAAAATATATAGAGAACTCAAGAAACTAGACTTTAAAATGCTAATTAACCCAATTAAAAAATTGGGCACTGAACTGAACAGTGAATTCTCAACAGAAGAAGTTCAAATGGCTAAAACACCACAGATGTTTTGACTGGAGATGTAAATTCGTACATCCACTATAGAAGTCAGCTTGGAGATTGGTTAAAACACTAAAAATAGAATCATTGTATAATCCAGATAGATCCCACAACACAAAGCCATCACTTATAAACAATACCTGCATTCCATGTTTATTGAGACAGTATTCACAATAGCCACACTACAAAATTAGCCTCTGTGCCCATAAACAGACAAATGGGTAAGAATTATGTTATATATACAAACTGGAATTGTATATATGGAACAAGACCTTGTTATTTGCAGGAAAGTCAGTGGGATTCAAGATGATCACATTAAGCATAATATAGGCCCAGACAAAGAAGCATCTCATGTTTTTTCCCATTTATGAAAGGTGGACTTATTTTTAAAGATGACATAAGAGTAGTAGAGAGAGTTCTAGGAACTGTGAGAGGATGGGAATAGGGTGTTAGATAGCAATTTCCCCTGCAATTGAAACATCCCTGTACTGGATAGTTTTATGTCAACTGACTAATGTCATCTGAGTGGAGAGAACCTTAATTGAGAAAATGCCTCCATAAAATTTGGCTGTAGGCAAGCCTGTAGGGCATTTTCTTAATTAGTGATTGATGGGGAAGGTTTCACCCAGCCCATTGTGTGTGGTGCTATCTCTGGGCTAGTGGTTCTAGGTTCCATAGGAAAGCAGATTGAGTAGGCCATGTGAATGAAGGTCAGTAAGCAGCACCCCTCCACGACTTCTGCAATAGCTCCTCATTCCAGGTTCCTGCCCGGTTTGAGTTCCTGTACTGACTTCATTCAATGATTTTTGAAGTGTAAGCCAAACAAAATAATTTCCTTCCCAACCTGCTTTTTGGTCACAGTGTTTCATCACAGCAATAGGAACCCTAACTAAGACAATGCCCTCCAGGGGCAGACTGGGGGCTTATGAAACTCAAGAAGTAAACTTAACACGTTGGCGAAAGCCTTTACAAGGATCCTTACGGAGGATTAGAGAAGCAGTAAAGAAAGGCTGTTGGAGGAGAGTTTGGCCAGCTTTGATCCTGAGAGATTTCTCAAACCTGTTGAACAGCCTGCAAGTTGTTCCGAGAGCTGTAGCCAGTCTTTTTCATTTTGTACACATTAATCAAACTAGTGTCATCAATGTAAAAGCAGACTATAAGGGTCTCAAGCAAGACACTTACAAAATGACAGATAGTGAACATGAAATAAGAGGGGCATTAGTTGTTTTAAAAATATTTAAGATTTTGTTCATAACAGTAAATATCTTTCTTTTAGAGCTCATTGCTTCCCTCCAGATGCCTTCAGAAGTGATTCCCAATTCTGCTTGTAGCTGAATGTGGCCAAGGATAAGAGTTTCAGACACAGTTTTGTTATTCTTGTTAAGTTTCTTACAGTTATGGTTGACTTTTTCACATAAAATGGGCATTTATTTGGTCATCTTATAGAATGAAATGCTTATGATGATAAAAAAAACTTCCTTTCTAATTTGTTTCTGAATACAGAATTGCAGTTTCACATATTCCATAAACTTTATTTTTCCTTCTTTGTAAAACATTAAGTTGGTATGTGCTTTAGATGTGACACTCATCTTATGGGGAGTTTGTTTTCACTTACCGAATTTGATTTATTCCTTGTTTTCACATCAATGGCCTGGCTACTTTGGAGAAATTGAACTACAAATGGACACGTTCTAACCATTTGAAATCTTTGGATTTTGCTGTGGTTTCAGGATTCTTTCCTCCATTTAGACACCGTGCTCATTTCCAGGGATGATCTCAGTTCTGGGCACTTGAGGGACAGTTATATGTTCTAATATCAAATCCAGATGAGTGTAATTTGTAACACTCATGACAAGTTTCTCTGCTCTAAGCTAACCAACTCATTGTGGTTTGTCAAGACGTTCCTGGGATACTGAAAGTCCCATCTCTTGGAAACTTTTTCAATTCCAAGCTAATAGGATAATTGGTCACCTTACCATACTCTTACCCTCAAAGAAATGGTGGAGTGGCTCCTCTTGACTGGCCAATTACATTCCCAGTTACTTCCAAAGAAAGAGAAGTCAAACTCTGTTAGAAATCTTGGGTTGCAGTTACATTATTTCAAACATATAAGAGTCAAATTGACCAAGAATAGCAGGTAGAAGTACCCACTTATTGATTTAACAGAATGTTTTTTTCTCAAATTTAAGTAGTGAATACATAAAAGTATGTTGTTTATTTTCCAGTAGAAATAAAAGGAATAAGCTATTATATTTTAAACACTTAGCATATACATTTACCCTTTTTTCTTCCTCTCTTAACACGACTTTTATTCAGTATCCTTTACTCTTTGGAATTGCCATTTTTAATTAACAATATGACAGTTTATATACCTCTTGTGCACACACATGTCGACACATATAGCAGACATATGCATAAATATGCATTATATATATATATATATTTCAGTTTATCATGGCATATCTTGAAAAATAATAAGGAATAAAACTGCATAGAAATATCATATTACTTTAGCTAAGCACAGTACAAGTGAATTACTGTTTCAGTTCATTATATGAAAAGGTCAATTGAGAATGTCCAGATACAAAAAAAAGGATAAAATGCAGATTTTAAATGCTAACTTTATTCATAAGCATGCTAAAGGGAAATGACAGTCTAAAATGTATGAGACTGAGGAAAAAGCTAATTTTTATTTACATTTTTCATACAATGCATTTATTCATATTCTGCCCACCACATATCTTCCGAGATCTTCCCAAATTCCTCTCTCTCTCTCTCTCTCTCTCTCTCTCTCAAAAATCAAAAGTAACAAAACATTAAGATGACAAAATAATAATAAAAGTACTCAAAAATCATAGAATCTGACCTGTATTGGCCAACTTCTTCTAGACATGGGGCCTGCTCTAGTGTGAGGCCTATATACCCAATAACACTTCATTGAAGGAAACTCGTATTCCTTTTCCCAGAAGATATCACTTGTAAATAGCTTCTTGTTGAGATCTTTGTGTCTACTTCCACAGAAAAGGATAATTTTCTTAAATGCAAAGTATGAAATTCCAGTTTTACATAATTAAAAAGGAAATGTCACTCTTATATAATCGTCAAAGGGAAAAGAGAAGACCACACTATGCAGATTATTAAGAACTGATACATTTTTGTTAATAGTTTGAATTGTAACAAATTTCTACTTAATTGATGTGACCTTGTGTTAGGGCCCATGGGCCCCGACATAGTAAACTATTTTCCCCAACTGGACTGGTACAGAGGCGCAAGGAATAACCAGACACAGTTTACACCATCATCATGGAAGAGCATCTCAGGCTTCTTTCCATCCTGAAGATCTACCCACGTTTATTCTATCAAACATCTCTTAATCCCCCCTCCCCATTAATATTCTCTTTTTGGGGAATGTGTCTAGGGACAGCACCTGCAATTAAGTCATCAGCTTCAGCAAATACCTCTCCCCAGGTGATCTACATTTATAACAAAAGAGAAGGAGCAGCACATCCTGGCTACTGTTGAGGGCAGTGACAAGCTGTCTGCAGGTCTCTGTGACCACCTCAGGTGGGCCTATGGCTTCAGACCCTGGCTGCCATACCATAAAGGAATACGGTCCTACAACCTTGGGAGAGTTCATTAGTTAGATTAAAGTATTTTAACAAAGACCAATAAAAGGGAGCTGAGCTACAACTTTGTTTGGAGAAGACAGTATGTATCTACATATGTACATACACATATGTATTTATTATATGCATCTACTATACTCATATGGTCCTGCATATTGAGTCAAAGAGTAGCCCAATTTTACAAAATCTTAATAATGTCGTACTGTCTTTCCATAAAGCAAAGAACGCCAATAGTTTTTTCCAGTGATTTAGGAATGATTTCTGTTGGAAAGATGATACACTTCCAGTCTCCAGATGCAGTCATGAGAGCCACATTGTCAAAAAGATCAGATGTTTGAATACTAAAGAAAGTCAGTCTTGCCTGCAGCTGCAGTGTGTTTTTTCTAATAGAGATGCACCAAACATCATGCATGCCTGCAAACATAGAAACCATAGGAAGTAAGAAATTAGAGGTCCTTTGATACATAGTAGAACCATTAAAATCATTGAGTTTGGAGTCAGGTGGGCCCAGGTTCAATTTTCAGCATAATATATTATATAAACATTTGAATTTGAAAACCACTCTCCTGGCTGCACTCTCTTTGTCCACATAATGAGGCTGATGATTCTGTGTGGATAATATTTAGTAGTAATTCTTGGATGCTTAGCTCATCCCCAGGATATAACACTATAGTAAGTACACTGCATTTGTCAGTTTTCATAGTTACCCAGTTTCACAGAAAAGAAAATGCAGTCACTGATGGCAAATAATCTTTCACAATAATGTAATATATAGTGTGAAGAAGCTGAGACTTAAATCCACAAAAATATGACTGCATATGCCTATCTTCTTAGTAAATATTAACAACTAGTCACTGGAGTTATTTCCAAGTAATTATGAGTACTCTATTTATATCCAAGCAACTTTGGACTTTCTACTGCATGGTCCTTAAAGTTTATAGCCACATAGAAACATATCCAGGACATGCAGGCCTTCCTATAATTGATTCTATAGTGTATACATATACATTTTTAGTTTATAAGATGAAACAAATATCTCCCAAGACTTTTTGTACTAACATTTACTACTCAAGAATATTCTTTGATCACAAAAATCTTTGGGCTCCATATATTTCATGCTAGTCCAGTCATCTACAATAATGCCAGATAAAACCATTCCCCGTATTTATCCCTGATGTGGGATTCTCCTCTGTATGCTGTGAATACCACTGGTGCGTAAAGAAACTGCCTTGGCCTGTTAATAAGGCAGAACTTAGGTAGGCAGGGAAATTTAAACTGAATGCTTGGAGAAAGAAGAGCAGAGTAGAGAAGAAGCCATGTAACCCCACCAGAGACAAATGCAGGTTGGAATCTTGATGGTAAGTCACAGCCTTGTGGTGATACACAGATTACTAGAAATGGGTGAAATGTAAGATTTAGCCAATAAGAAATTAGAGCTAATGGGCCAAGTAGTGTTTTAAATAATATAGTTTCTGTGTGTTTATTTTGGTTCCGGGCAGCTGAGATGAACAGGTGGCCGCCTCCTACAAATTGATGCCCAATGTGTCCAACTAAAATCCACATAAAAACTTGAGAAAGCTTTAAAAAGAAATCTAAACAAAAAAGAACAGAGTTAAGGATGGTTTGGTAGCAGCATTTTCTTGGGTGGGCTCTGTTTGCTAGAAGCAAGCAGGGACATGGCTCCTTTAAGAGAGGTTTTCTGATTCAGCAGTAGCAAAAAAAAAGTGCCATTTTGAAATGCTGGCTTTCAGGGCTGTGCTGCCACCACAACCTCTGGCTCTTTTAGGAGACCAAGCATTTGAATGGGGGTTTGTGAGCAATGTGCTATGGCTTGCTTGGTGGCAACATGGACCAGCTATGTGGCTAAAACTGGGGCAATGTGCGTGGCTTGCAGAGGCAGTGAACAGACTTCTACCATGTTAGACTGTGCAAAGCAAGCAGTAAGTACTGTATATACCCTAGTAATGCCACAGCTTAAGATTTTAAGAAGAGCTTAGCATTTTAAGAAGCACGCCTGAACAGGAAAGAATTACAGATACACAACAGAACAGTTTCAGACATAAGACCTCTAAATGAGGCACAATGTATTTTTTAAATGTACGTAGGCTTGGGAGAGAGAAGAAAAAGAGTATAGAGAGTTGAAAAAGAAGTAAATTGTTTAAAAATATATAAAACAAAGTCTTTAAAGAGACAGTACAGTCATACATTAAAAGGATCAAAGAAAAATAAGTCACTTAAAGATGGAAAATTCACAGAGAGAGTCTGAATTATGTATATTATTGTGTTTTCTTTGAATTTTTTGGCTGTGAATGAGCTAAGTACAGAGAGACATTTCATTGTATGGGCTGCTAAGCTAAACCTACATATATATTTTAAAGGTATATTGATTCCAAAATTTGGGTCTAAGGATATGTTGCTTTGGAAAAGAAGTTCTGCTTTTCTTTCCACATAGGATGAGAACTTGTGAATACATTCCAGGCTAATGTGGTTTGATGGACCAAGACCCCTGAAGGTTGCCTTGAACACCTCTAAAAAAATTATTTCATCCAATAAACAGCAGGAAGCAGTTTGAAGAACTACACCCATATTCCCAAATATTGTTTATAAATGTTTGTTTACATTTAAAAAGGGATATGCTATAGAGATTTGTATTGGTATGGATCTTGGTTTATTGATACAAATCTTAGATCAATTTTGTTATATGTAATATTTCTGCTCTTGATTAAGGTTTTGTGTTTGTGCAGCTCATTTAAAAATGTAATGTTTAATTAAGAAATATAAGTTAGTAGAGAGTCATCTATAATATTCAAGCTTCTAGTCATTTTAGTTAGGTTTTCTAGATATATAGAGAAATATTTCAGTTAGGTATTTTTCAAATCTTTCAGAGACCTTCAGAATATGGCATTTAAAATATTTTAAAAACTTAGGACTTTTCATGATAATGAGACTCATGTGGTCCTGGCAGCACCAATTACTTCAAGAGGAAGATGGGCATCAAAGAGGCTCCTTATGGAGTTGATTAGCTATTTGGGCAAGAAACTGCTCTTCCCTGGACTGCTTGATGAACTGGACATGTAGGACCCACAGAGAAATGACTGCTGAACTTGCCTAAAGGTGAGATGATCCTTCAGGGTTCCTGCTTCATGAAAGAGTCTTGCAGACATTCTGCAGGACACAGAAGAAAGTGACTGAAAACTCCAAATAAAGGCAGAACTATGGGCCTATAGACTGAAATGGATACTCCAATGATATAAAAAAAACTTTGGGTGACTATCCAGGCAGCGAGATGTTTTTGTCAATTTTAGAGTTTTGGAAGTTGCTTACAATGCACTTCTTGTTTACTTAGGTATTATTATATCCTTCTTGAGTCTTTGATGGTGTTGAAGAATAGATACTAGTAATATAGTTTTCCTTAGTTATGATAAAAGGTAAAGTAGATATAAATATTATAACTGTAATTCTTACTTGATACCTGTTTTGTTATATGTAATTTTACTATGTTAAAGTTAAAACCTTCCTTTTTATTTAAATAGAATAGGGAGGTGATGTGGGATTCCCCTCTGTATGCTGGTGAATAAAGAGACTGCCTTGGCCTGTTGATAGGGTAGAACTTAGGTAAACAGGGAAAACTAAACTGAATGTTGGGAGAAAGAAGGGCAGAGCAGAGGAGAGACCATGTAGCCCCACCAAAGACAGATTCTGATTGGAATCTTGCCAGTAAGCCCCAGCTATGTGGCGATACACACATTACTATAAATGGGTTAAATTAAGATGTAAAAGTTAGCCAATAAGAAGTTAGAGCTAATGGGCCAAGCAGTATTTTAAATAATATAGTTTCTGTGTAGCTATTTTGGTTCTGGGTGGCTGGGACGAACTGGTGGCCTCCTCCTCATATCCCTAGTTTATAATCCCAAGAAAATACTTTATTATTTATACTCTTAGTGATTTATTACTCTGTTATTCAACTACAACAAAAATCTTCCCATGGTGATCCTAGCAACTTTTATAGAAAGCAGTATTTTTAAAAGATAGAAGGGACTGGAGAGATGGCTCATAGATTAAACCCGACACCTGAATTTGGATCTTCAGAACCCACATAAAAGCAAGATGCAGGAGTTCAAGTCTGTGTATTCCCATGTGCCTCAGGAAACAGAGGCAGAGATAGAAGAATCTCTAAAAGTTTGTATGCTCTCACAGTACTGAATAGACTTTGTCTTAGACATGGAGAAAAGGAAATAATTCATACACAAAAGCTGTCTTTTGACCACAACACCCCAATACATGAAAAAGCACACATACACATATACTTATAAACCACACACACACACACACACACACACACACACACACACACACACATTTGTTATTTTAAATTCAGTTTTATAATTAAAATAAATTGCACAACAAGGTGTAGACTCTTTTGAAAAAAGACATAAATGGAAACAATTTGGACCCTAATAATAACATAGTATCACAAATTAAGAGAAGCAACTCATTTTTATGTTTGTTACATATAGATAATAATGTATGTATTAGTTCATTTTATCATCAAAAGGCCCTTAGTATAGCTTCATTCATTAACCAATAAAATCACCACATATACAGAAGAACTTCCCACACCACCCTAAGGAAGAAATTTCCCCTATGCTACACTTAGAAAGCTGAGGGTAGAATAGATCCTAATGGGGGTCAAAAACAGCATTTGAACATAGAAAAACATCTCAGTTCTAATTATATAATGTCAAAACCAAAATTTCTCTTGTAGTAATAGATGAATAACAATTGAATTAAAATAAAAATAATTTTTACTGAACAATACTACCCTCACAAAACATTATGTATTTTTTTAAAAAACAAGGTTTCAGTCACGGTCAAAATTAAGAAAATGCATTTTGTTGAAATAACAGAATTTAGTTTTTAGATTAAAATCATGGAACATACTAGAAGAAATGAGAGCATGTATCAACAGGTATTTTTATTAATGAAAGGAGCCAATTTTGGGGCCTCTTTTATGTTGTATAAATGATAAGAATGTGAGAATTTTTAGCTGATTCTACAGAACGAATTTGTGTAATACAGTGACTTCAGTGAATAAAGGTTTTATTTCCTTACAAATTTAGAATTTCAAACTTAGGCCACTGCTAGTTTGGTGGCTCAGCACTGCCACTATCTGTTATGGTTCTTTTTACCTTTCCCCCTCAGTGGCAAGATGTGTCCACCGCACCAGCACCCAGATTTGCTTTGACCAGGACTAAGCAAGGAGCAGGGGAGGAAAGAGTGCTAGTAAACTTGTCTCTTTCAGATGAAGAAAATCTTAACCTCAGTAGACCCCAGTTGACTTTGGTTTACATACCACTGGATAGAACTGTGGAATATTGGGCATGCATAGACCAAGAGCACACATTAGATTGCTGTTAAGAATGAAGGTGAGCTGGGCAGTGGTGGCATACACCTTTAATCCCAGCACTTGGGATGCAGAGGTACGCAGATCTCTGAGAGTTCGAGGCCAGCCTGGTCTACAAGAGCTAGTTCCAGCGCAGGCTCCAAAGCTACAGAGAAATCCTGTCTCAAAAACAACAACAACAACAAAAAAAATTGAAGGTAGAAGTGATGTGGGATGTTTGGCCAATGGCCTAACAGAGCAAAGCCAGGTGGGAAATCTGAACAGAGATATAGAGAATAGGTGGTGTTGGAGAGAGGCCTTGTAGCTGCTAAAAGAGAAAGATGCTGAAATGCCAGAACATTACTGGTAGACCATAGCCTCGTGGTGAGAAACAGATTAGTAGAAATGGGTTAATTTAGATATAAGAGTTAGCCAGAAATATGCTTAAGCTATTGGCAAAGCAGTGTTGTAATTAATATAATTTCTGTGTGATTACTCGGGTCTGGATAGCCAGAAATGTATGAACAGTCTCTGGCTACATAAAAGTGGGTGAGAACAGATAATTTCTCATACAGCTAACTAATATGGTTCACCAAATACATACTAAGAGAAAAAATATTTATCAAAATGCACACTGCAACTGAGTATTTTAAATATTGCTAAATAGTTGGAGCAACCAAAACTGTCAAACACTGCTGTCAATAATGTGGCATAAGCTTTTACTTTTAAAAAGTTAATTTATGTATATTCATATGTGCCTGAGTATAGTTTTTGTACATTCCATGCCTGTGGAACTAGAAGAAGTGGTCAGATCCCCTGGAACTGAAACCCCAGGCATTTGTGAGCCTTCTGTTATAAGTACTGCAAACTGAACCCAGGTCCTCTGAAAGAGCAGCAAGTACTCTTAACTACTAAGCCATCTCTCCAGCCCCTAAAATTCTTGATCTCTGGCATTTTTGAAATATAGGAAAATCTATTAACACAAAGAATACTGCTACGTAGCAACCATTGGCCCCGAGTTGAAGAGGAAGTATTGTTCCTTATATGAAGTTTGTGTGGGTATGAATGTGCCTGTATTCCAATGGAGGCCAGGAAAGGGGGATTTAGAACCCTTAGAGCTATAGTTACAGGCATTTGTGCATTGTCTGATGTGAATTCTAGAATTTGAATTTCTGTATAATCTGAACTTCTGTCCTCTGATAGTGTACATCCTGAGAAATAGAAGTCAGATACAATAATTGGCATAGCATTAAGTTCTAGAAATGGTAAAACTATAGTTATGGATAAATGGTTGTCTGGAATCAGAATTTGGGAATTATTTTTCTTTAAAGTGATATGAGGAATCTTACGTAGTAATAGAAGTATTATTAACAATGCTTCAAGCTTCTTTAGACCTGGTGGTTTAATAATTATCCTGTATACACACACATGACACATCTTGTTCAAGAGTTTATATTTATATATAAAATTTATATATATATATATATATATATATATATATATATATATATATATA
>NC_022026.1:40037706-40045144 GCF_000317375.1 Microtus ochrogaster | reverse complement strand
TGTGTGTGTGTATGTGTGTGTGTGTGTGTGTGTGTGTGTGTGTGTGTGTGTGTGTGTCCTTTTGTGGTGATAGTCCTGTGAATAATGTCAGAATCAAAATATTATCACTTTTTATAGCATTGGTATTTATTATTAAATCATTATATTTGTGAACAAACATAAACATTCTGTCTGTAGACATGTTCTAAGTGTAACAGCATGTCCTTGGTGGTCAGGGAGAGGGTAGTTTTACCATGTGTTTGCTCCCTAGACAGCCAGCTGTGATAATGAATGGAGCAAGAGCAATGGAATGGGATGCAGGAAAATGAGACACCTACAACTGACTCTTTCAGCAGCTTCTCAATTTTAATTATCATCACAAGGAACCAAATCAGGCTGTGATCTGACAGCAAGGTGATCAATAGTGTGTGATCAAAAAGAGTAAAAATACTCAGTTTAAAAAGAGCTTACTTTCATATAGCAAAAATTCCATTCCAATGATTTCCAACTGCAATTTTGCTCAAACTGATTGTGCTAGAGAACAGTTATACAGGCTTTGTTCATGATAGTGTTGGTTTTTATTATGCTGAGAATAGCATCTTGGACAAAGGGTCTTAAATCCCCACGTATCTACCATTGAGGGGCTAGATCTTATCTATGATAAAGAAATGCTTTCCAACCTTCCATCCAATTGAAATCCTTGTTATGTTTTATGATATTATCATCTCATCCTAAACTGCAGCTGTATGAACCTGTGTACCCAGTCAACTTTAAATGTAATAAAATCTTCCATAAGAAGATGGTGATGCCTGTCAGAATGGCTAAAATCAAAAACACCAATGATAACCTATTCTGGAGAAGATGTGAAGTAAGGGAAGCACTCATCCATTGCTGGTGAGAATGCAAACTTGTGCAAGTACTTTGGAAATAAGTGTGGCAGTTTTTCAGAATATTGGGAGTCAGCCTACCTCAGGATCCAGCAATACCACTCTTGGGAATATACCCAAGAGATGCCCAATCATACTACAAAAGCATTTGTTCAACTATGTTTATAGCAGCATTATTTGTTATAGCCAGAACCTGGAAACAACCTAGATGCCCTTTAGTGGAAGAATGGATGAAGAGTGTATGGAATATATACGTATTAGAGTACTACTCAGTGGTAAAAAAAAAAACAGTGACATCTTGGGTTTTGCATGCTGCAAATGGATGGAAGTAGAAACACTATCCTGAGTGAGATAACCCAGACCCAAAAATATGAATATAGTATGTACTCACTCATTAGAGGATTCTAGCTGTAAACAAAGGACATTGAGCCAATAGTTCGTGATCCTAGAGAAGCTAAGTAATAAGGTGAACTCAAAGAAAAACATATATAGATCCTCCTGGAAATTGGAAGCAGACAAGATCACCAAGCAAAAGTTGGGAGCATGGGGGTGGGAGTGGGATGGAGGGTAGGGGAGAGTGGGAGAGAGAAGGGAGAAGAGGAGGGTTAGGGAGATCTTGAGGGAGTGGGATGGTTGAGATGGAGGAAGGATGGATATAGGAACAGGAAAAAAGATATCTTAATTAAGGGAGCCATTTTGGGGTTGGCAAGAGGCTTGGCTCTGGAGGGGTTTCCAGGAGTCCACGGGGATGATCCCAGCTAGGACCCTGGGCAGTGGAGGAGAGGATGCCTGAACTGGCCTCGTCCCGTAGTCAGACTGATGACTATCTTGAATATGACCATAGAAACTTCATCCGGCAACGGTTGGAGATAGAGACAGAGACCCACATGGAGCACTGGACTGAGTTACCAAGGTACAGCTGAAGAGCAGAAGGAGGGAGAAGATGAGCAAGGAAGTCGGGACCACGAAGGGTTGTTCCACCCACTGAGACAGTGTGCCTGATCTAATAGGAGCTCACCAAAGCCAGCTGGACCGGGACTGAATGAGCATGGGATCAAACTGGACCCTCTGAATGTGGCTGACACGTGGGGCAGACTGAGAAGCCAATGATAACAGCACTGGGATTTGTATCTACTGCATGTACTGGCTTTTTGAGATCCTATTTTATTTGGATGCATACCTTCCTAGACCAGGATGGAGGGGGGAGGGCCTTGGACTTTCCACAGGGCAGGGTACCCTGCCTCTCTTAGGACTGGAGGGGAAGGGGGAAAGGGTAGGAAAGCAGGAGGGAAATGGGAGAAGGGGGGAGGTGGAAATTTTGAATGGTATTATTTCTAAAGCAATAAAAAAAACTTTGGCACTGGCATGCACAGGAAGCAAAAAAAAAATAGAAAAAAAAAGAAATCACACCTGACTTTTACATGGGCATTGTGGATGAGCGCTTAGGCCCCCAAATTTGCATGATAAACTCTTTACTAACTAAGCCATCTCCCTAGCCTCTTAGGATTAAGCGCTTAATGCCAGAAAACACAATGAATTCTGAAAAGTTGGATGTTTTTGAAATTAAAAATGAGAAATTAACATTTTCTCATCTTCAGAAGAAAAAAGAAAAAGAAAAAAGATGGTTATGTAGTTCAATTAGCAGAGGGCTTACCTAGCATGCATGAGTTTCAGTTTCAACAACCACATACACTGGGTGTGGGGACACATGTCTGTAATTAAAGCACTAGGGAGATAAATGTAGTGCAAAGACATCCCCCACTGCATAGCAAGTTCAAGGCCATAGTATGCTATATGAGTCCTTGACTCAGAAAATTTCTATATTAAGAAGAAATTAAGCTATTTGGGTACATATTCAGTGACTACAAGATAGGCAGCAGGAGCAGGATATTTGAGTTTCTATCGATTTTTTTTTGTAGAATACTGACTTTGCAAATCATTTGGGAAGTTGTCCTCTCAGGATGAGTTATTCTTAGACTTCAATAAAGAATGAAGGAAGTGACGATGTTGATCTTTATGGAGAAGAACGAAGAGGGCAAAGTGACTAATAGGCTTCTTCACCCCACTTTGCTGTTCTATCCCTGATCAAGTCAGCTTTGTCCTGTTCTGAACCCACCACCTTACCCATATGGGGATTAGCTTTTCACTGACTCCAAACTGTTTAGAACCAGAAATGGTTTTATCAAAATAAATTTGGAATTGATTGATCCCCCAAACTTTCAACCCAGAATTTGCCTTCAGGGAAGACTTAGGAAATGTAAGATAGGGATAGAAAAAAAAATCTCCAGGGAACAATAATCATATCCAAATGTATAGTTTTCATAGCTCATTCTGACCACTTTTATAAGTTTCTTGTGTCTAGCATGGGCTCTCAAGTGGCATTTAAATAAGTAGTAAATGGTAAATCAACAGGCTTTGAACATATCTTCTTTTCCCACAGTATGAGAAAGTTGTCTTCCTTTAAAAGCTATTCTCTTGCAGCTCCCTGCCAATGTGAACGAATGAATGCACAGAAACATACACTACCATTACCACTCCTCATTTCCTTTCTTAAGACACCACGAAGTTATATATTGCCTCAAGAAGACTTTACATCATAATCTATACATGTGTGCATGATTTTAGTACACAGGATGTTTTCATTAATGGTGTGTATGTGTGTAGCATATGGTCAAGTGTGTATCTGAAGTATTCGTTTTTATTAAATTTATTTATTCATTGACATCCTGGCTGCAGTTTCCCTATCTCCTCCCCTCCCAATGCTTTAATACACTTCAGTTCCCACTTGCCAATCCACTCCTTCACCATTTCTGTTCAGGAAAGGGTAGGCCTCCCACGGGTATCAGCAAAGCAAGGTGTATCAAGTTGCAGTAGGACTAAAAACCCCACCTTGTATTAAGACTGGGCAAGACGACCCAGTATGAGGAATAGGTTTTCAAAAGCCAGCCAAAGCATGAGGGACAACCCCTGTACCCACTGTTAGGAGACTCATAAGAGGACCAAGCTACACAACTGTAACATATATGCAGAGGGCCTAGGTCAGTCCCATGTAAGCTCCCTGGTAATTGGTTCAGACTCTGTGAGTCCCTATCAGCCCAGGTTAGTTGATTCTGTGGGGTTTCTTGTGATGTCTTTAACCCCTCTGGCTCCTACAATCCTTCCTCCCTCTCTTCAGCAGGATTCCCTAAACACAGCCTAATGTTTGGTTGTGAATCCCTGCATCTGTATCCATCAGTTACTAGATGAAGATTCTGATGACAATTGTGATAGTCACCTATAACATTGATATTTTTTCTCCAGTCATATTAGGTTCTATCCTAGGTCTCAGTACCATCCAGCCTCTAGGTCCTGGCACTCCAGGTAGTGTCAGGAGTGGGCTCACTCTCATGGCACGGACCAGTCATTGGTTGGCCACTCCCAAAATCTTTGTGACCCTTCATGGCAGGTTCGTATGTTCCAGGGTAGGAACATTTGTGTTAGAATTATTAGGCAAAAGAAACATAGATATAGGATAAATAAGAAACTCTCTGGCCTTTAGTCAAGATAGAATGGATCCATACCTACGGGGCCCTGTTACCCACCTGAGTTAAATAATGAAAATAATCAGCTCAGAACTACCAGAGGCCCATGTTGTGGGTGATTCTAGATTTTGTCAAGTTGACAGTTAACACTCATCTTCACAGGTTGCTAGTGAACTTGGAAAAGAATCTCTAGTTTGTAACATAGAATATTCGAGTTCACAGTTCATATAGAAACAGCCCAAATAATGTAATGAAAAATTACATACATGTTCAAAAATCTGTTTCCCTTGAATTAATTTAGAAGATGAAAAGATATAGACTATGAAAATGTTTAATGAGCTTTTGAAATCACAGAATAACATCTCAATGATTAATCACAATTATTGCTATTTGGAATATTTATTTTTTTAATGTTTTAAAATACATATAAAGTCACATGCAAAATATAGAGAACTATTTTGAAGGCTTTCTTTTATTCTATTTATGTTAGTCTCTTAAAATTTTTAAAAAATCAAGGCATGTCAAGTGCTTATGTTTATTTCCACCTCAAAAAATAGAATGTGTCTTCTGTTCAAGAGTTCTTGTGGCATTCAAAGAAAAAATTTTAAACATTTAGAAAAATGAATAACAATGTCAATGATCTTTTGAGTGATTGTAACTCTATTCATATGTGAAAAGACACCAACTAACACAAAGCAATAGTGATATTATAATACACGGAAGGTTAATCCCTAGTCTCCTTTATCTTAAGAACACAGCAAAGAGGACCATGCTACGTATGGAGTATATGCCGAATGCATTTTGAGTTACCAACCCAAGAAATCTAGATGTCCATGAATAGTCTCTGAACCTACACCTATTTCCTGGCTTCAGAGTCTGGTGACTGCTGATCTGAAACCTACTTCTGAAATAGAATTTATGGCCTCATAATTCCATTGTTCTCAAACAGAATTGATAAAAATAACTTTGGAGATATCTCACCACCCAGAAGTTCAAAGAATTGTGATTCTTGCAGAGTCTCAGTGTTCTGGAAGGACTATAATTTTTCTATTAATCAGGTCAAATACTGCTATGCAATCTTCAATGTAGATTGCCCTGGAAAGAATGATCCTGTAGCAAAATGCTTTACAAACAACTCACATGGAAATCACTAGCAGCAATGCATCCTTGGCATATGGCGATGGACATGTATACATATAAAATAAAAACTGTAAACACGGCAAGCTATTTTAATAGTGAAATCATTTTCTTTTCCACTACCACCTCAACACCCCAGGCCCATAGCAGGCATGTGAATTGTGAAGCATTAAGTATGTTCAGTCATTGTACCTGTTTGGGTCTCAACAGGAAACAGATGGCACATCCAAATGAGTTCATATGGAAAGAGATAAATGAATCTTTCACAGACGGGTGAACACAGTTAAAGGATTGACAGAGGGTGGCACAGCAGCAATGGATTAGCACCAGTGGAAAACTGTTAGGTCTAAAGGAGAAAGGGAAACCTATACCTTTGCTGACATTACAGAGCTAGAGCTACGAAAGTGTGTTGTCCTGACAAAAGCTTCAGACACGTAGCCACTGGCAGAACCAAGGCAGGGAAGGATGACAAAGATAATTACAACCCATTACTCCTTGCTGTCACCCATCCATCCATGTTTTACCACAGTCTCTTTTTACCCAAATCCACTAAAACTTCCTAATACCCCTAGTAAATAAGCCATCTAGACATGAGAGTCCATGCAGGTCTCTCTGAGAGAGACAACTGGCCAAAGCAGGATCAGAATAGATGAGACCTATAGATGGAAGACTATATAGCACAGCTTTTCATTCAATTACTATTTTTATGGCTATGCTCAGAGCTGGAGAGGTGGATCGGCAGTTAAGAGTGCTTGCTGCTCGTCAAGAGGACCTGAGTAAGATTCCCAGAACCCTCTTCAGGAACCTCACAACTGCTTGTAACTTAAACTCTAGGGGCCCTTTTCTGGCCTCAGTGGGTACTGCATATATGTACCCCTCAACACACACACAGACACACACATTTTTTTCATGTTTTTTTTTTTGCTTGGTTGGTTTTGATTTTTTGAAACAGTGTTTCTCTATAACTCTGGATGTCCTGTAGACACCTAGAGAATAGTACATTTATAGACAAGGCTGGTATCAAACTCAGAGATCCACCTGTCTCTCTACCAAGTGCTGGGATTAAAAGTGTTCACCATCTAACCCAAAGAAGAACATATATAGAACCACCTGGAAATTGGAAACAGACAAGATCGCCTGACAAAATTGGGAGCATGGGGGCAGGGGGTAGATAGAAGGGGAGAAGGGGAAAAGGAGGGGGGAAGGGGAGGGTTGAGGAGAACTTGAGGGAATGGGATAGTCGAGATGGAGGAAGGAGAGATATAAGAGCAAGGAAAGAGATATCTTGATTGAGGGAGCCACTATGGGGCTAGCAAGAAACTTGGCTCTAGAAAAATTCCCAGGAATCCACAAGGATGACCCCAGCTAAGACCCTAAGCAATAGAGGAGCGGGTGCCCGAACTGGCCTTGCCCTATATTCAGACTGATGGTTATCTTAAATATCACCATAGAAACTTCGACCAACAACAGATGGAAACAGAGGCAGAATCCCACATTGGAGCACTGGACTGAGCTCCCAAGGTCCAGTTGAAGAGTAGAAGTAATGAGAATATGAGCAAAGAGGTCAAAACCATGAAGGGTTCATTCACTGAAACAGTTTACCTGAGCTAATGGGGGCTCACCAACTCCAGCTGGACTGGAAAGGAACAAGCATAGGACCAACCCTCTGAATGTGGTTGACAGTTGTATGGCTGGAGCAGACTGAGGGGCCACTGGTAGTGGCACTAGGATTTATCTCTACTGCACGTACTGGCTTTTTTTTTTCATTTTATTTTTTATTTTATTTTTTTTCTTTTTTGTTAATATCCCCCCTCCCTCTCCTCCAGTCCAATGGGCAGTCAGGGTTCCCTGCCCTGTGGTAAGTCCTAGGTCCTCCCCCCCTCCGTCTATATTTAGGAAGGTGAACATCCAAAC
>NC_022026.1:40002046-40036579 GCF_000317375.1 Microtus ochrogaster | reverse complement strand
GGGAGAAAATTGGGATCTTGGGGGTGGGGTGGGAAGGGGGGTAAGGGGAGATGGGGAGAGTTAAGGCAGAAGGGGAGGATGGGGGGAACTTGGGGAAAAAGGAGGATTGGGATAAAGGAAGGTTGGATAAGGGAGCACAGACGTACTGGCTTTTTTGAGATCCTATTCTCTTTGGATGTATACATTGCTCAGCCTAGATGTAGTAGCGAGGGCCTTGGACCTTCCACAAAGCAAAGTGCCTTACCCTCTCTTAGGATTAGAGCGGGGAGGAGTGGGAGGGTGTGTGGAGGGAATGGGAGGAGGAGAAGGAGTGGGAATTTGTATTGGTATTTTTTAAAAAAAAAATCTAATAAAAAATGTGTTCACCATCACGCCTGGCTTAAAAATAATGGTCAAGATCTATATTAAATGATGGGGATTCAAGTACCTTGGTTTTCCTTATAGTTGGATAACTATATAGAAAAATAGGTACATAAATGGACAGTGGCAATATGAATAAAGTATTACAGAAATACTTCAATGAGCAAGCCCATACTTCAGGAATTTGAGGGGGCATCTTGAAATTATGCTGGAACATCAATTCTCTAATTAATTTGGAGGACTATTTGATAAAGTTTACATATTGCAATTAAATGAATCTTTGCAAGAAGACTTATTATTCATTCTAAATTCAAGATATAAAGATATTGCCCTCCCAAAGTTACATATCTTTTCATTGGTGATTTAAACTGTTGAACCCCTGTACCAGGCTTTTCCTTTTGGGCCACCAATCATCTTCCAAACCATGACAGGGAGACTTTACTAGGCTTGAATACTTGACCTAGCTTAGGCTTGTTTCTAGCTATCTATTTTAATTTAAATTAAGGTGTTTTTCTTTATCTACGTTTTAATTCTGTGCTTATTAACTTTCTTCCTTCTATATATCTTACCTTCACTGTTTTTCCTGTCTGTCTGTCTGTCTGTCTGTCTGATAGCTGCCTAGCTTCTTGCCCCAGGTGTGCCCCTTGAGCTCTCCTTCTTCTCTTGTTCTTCCTTTCATTCTTTTTTGTTTTGTTTTGTTTTGTTAGTTTTTCGAGACAGGGCTTCTCTGTAGCTTTGGGGCCTGTCTCGCAACTAATTCTTGTATCCCAGACTGGCCTCGAACTCATAGAGATCCACCTGCCTCTGCTTCCCAAGTATCATCCCCTTTTGAGCCTAGATTTCTCCTTCTATTAACTCTCTCTACCTGCTAGCCCCTGCCTTTCCTCTCTCTCTGCCTAGCAATTGGCCATTCAGATTTTTATTAGACCAATCAGATGCCTTTGGCAGGCAAGGTGAAACAAATCTATGAAATATCCAGAAAAGACAAATCTATACAGAAAAAAAATGTAAATGCCCAGTTGTCTAGGTCATGGAATGGAGTAGAGGATTGAGATTAAATAAGAAATTTCTTTAGGCTAATGGCAATGTTAAAAATAAAAATGGATTAAAGTGACGGTAGTACAATGCAGTTTTCTCAGTATAAATCATCAAAATGATTTGGTTTGAATGTAGAATGTTCCCCACAACATCATGTTTTGAATGCTGTGGTCCACAGCCTCTGATGCAAGAGTATACAGTGTTGTGGGAGCACCTTCCGCTCCTTCAGCCAATAGCCACTGAAATACCAGCCTACTGGGGCGTGGTCTGTTTCTCTTAAAAAAAAAAAAAAAAAAAAGATCGCTGTGCTCTGCTCGCTCTCTTGGTTCCAACTCTTGTTTCGGGCTCTTGGTTCTGGCTTTTGCTCCAGCGACTAGACTCCTTTTTCCTGGTTGTCGGTGTTCTATAAGTTTTCCCTAAAATAAATACCCCTTTGAATCCAAACTGGTGTGGGATTGTTTCGAGTATTAATACAGTGTGGAGCCTTTTGTTAGTAGGGACTGGCTAGTAGCAGTATGTCACTAGAATGTGCTTTTGAAAATTATACTTATTCCTTGTTCTAGTGTAACTCTCTCTGCTTTCTAATATGCGCCATGTAATAAGCCTCGTGCCACTGCTGTGGATGGAGACACTTCACTGTGACTTTCCCACCACAGTGTACTGAGACCCATCTGCAGTCATGAGCCAAAAGAAGCTCTTCCTTTCTTTAGTTGATACTGTCAGTGGAAGGTAACCAATGGTACCCACAGAGGATGAGTTTTAGAATTTATAAATGACATCTTCATAATCTCTATCAAAAACTACCAAAAGGCTACTGTGACATGTAAAGAATACAGATGCTGGCTGCAAGTAAAGGAGGTGCCTTGAGACTAAAAACTAGAGAAATGGTTGAAACTGGAGATGTCGTTGCGGTTGGCTGTGATGACTGAAAAATTCCGCACCTTGGCCATCTTTGGCATCCTGCTACTTAATGCCTGATCTCTTGGAATAAAGAGATTTCCAAATTTGGAAGGGGTGTTATACCTGCTGACAATGGCTTCAGCCCAAATAGTAGCGCCCTGCTTAAGAGAATGCAGAGAATTATTGCAAATTTTCGAGGATTAGAACAGAGCCTTTGAAAATTGGCTCGATATTTTAGATGGAACTTTGTAAAGATGCTAAGAATATGAGCACTGCAACCTCTGTTAAATAAGATGCTCTTCATGTTTGTCAATACTTTTTTTTCAAAGCAAGACTAACTAAGTGTGTTTGCATTCTGGGGTTAATATGCATTTAAATATCAAAATAGTGACATTTAGTATCCCTTGAGGTATGTTTCAGTTGTGAGCCCCCCTAAGGTGTCTTTAGAGCCAAGAAAATGTCAGTGTTCTTTCTGCTTTCTCATTTGAGTCACAATAAAATCCAGGTTTTGATTAGCGGTTTAGGTGACACCTAGTCTTGTTTTGATGGAGGTTGGTAAAACAAGTAAGAAGATCCAGTTCTCTCAGACCTGTGAAATACATGAAGTGATAAGAAAATTCTGTCAGACTGTATTTTCCCTGCCAGGACATGGAATTTTCCAAGTAGCCCAATACCCCCTAAGGGATGGTTGAACCTTTCAACATATGGTTAGCTAATCTGTCTTATGCTGGGTTATCAGTAGATCAACTGGAAGGTCAGAAGCCACAACATGAACAGGAGAAGACTAAACTTGGGAGTTCAGAATTAGAAGGTGACTTTTAAGAATTTGAAATAGGACTATGGGGTATCTAGGGCAGGACAAAGAGAGGACCCACTTTTCAGGCATTGTTTCTCTTTGACGGGTTTTCTCTGTTTCATTCTCTCTTCTAAACATTCAGAATTGTCTACTTTTCTGATATCAAATTTGGTCAATGTGTATACATTTCTGGTAGCTGGTAGGTAAATAGAGCAGAGTTCTGCTCCATAGCACATTGTCGGTTCTAAGCTGAGACAAGGGGCGTGTAATTTAAAGGGAGTTATTTCTTTCTGCTAAAGTATATTGAAGGAGATGATAAGAATCACCTGCCCAAGTTAGGAGTTCTGTGCAAATGGAGGCAAACATATTCTGATTCTCTAATGTAGTATTGACTATGAGGTTTAATAACATAAGAAAGTTGAGGTGGTAGAGGCAGAGACCAGGCTGCCCAGACTTGAAATAATCACACTGAAATCTGTATTAATTGCAATACTGTTTGGCCAATGGCTTAAGCATATTGCTAGCTAGGTCTTACATCTAGAATTAACCCATTTTCATTATTTCATATTTTATACCATGAGGTTCATGGCCTACAGGCAAGGTTCCAGCTGTCAACTCCTGTCTTTCCCCTCTGGCGGCTACATGGCATCTTGCGACTCCACCTTCTTTCTCCTAGCATTCGGTTTAATTTTCTCAGCTTAGCTTTACTCTGCCCTATAACAGGCCAAGCCAGCTTCTTTGTTTCTTAACCAATAAGAGCAACACATATACAGAAGGACTTCCCACACCAAGGTGGCAAAGACTTTTTCACATAACTACTCATTAAGATATTCTGTCTGTAGTACCCCATGATATCCCCTTAATAGCTATCCTTTGAAAAACCGAGGAAATTCTTTCTTTATGTAACTTTTTTATTAGACTTATTTTTATGCATATGAGTGCTTTGCCTACATGTATGTCTTTGTATTGTGTGCATGTATGGTGTCTGCAGAGATCAGAAGAAGATGTCAGATCCCTTCGAACTGGAGTTATAGATAGTTGTAAGCCACTACATGAGTGCTGGGAATCAAACCCAGGACCTCTGTAATAATAAACAGTCTTAATTGCTAAGCCATCTTTCCAGGCCCTATATAGATTTCTTTAATTCTTTGCATAGCAAACAGAGTCATATCCTGCTGTCCTTTGAATATGACAAACTGAAATATGGCATATTGGAGTTAATAGGATCTCATTTTCTTTCTTTTCCTTTAATTCCCTATAAATCTTCAAGTCACTCCCCCCCCCCCAACATACACACACACTTTTCACAATAAGAAGACATTTCTGAAGCTGGACACCTGTGAAGCAAGTGAACAGGCTGCATTCCATACCTCAGGATAAAGCGCTGAGTAAAATTGGATTATTGGATTATTAACAGAGGAGCGCTAAGAGGCAGATGGAAGCCAACCCAGCGTTGTCATGCTGGGTTTGAAGATCTTTGGCCTTGAGTCTTGGTTCCAAATAAACTTATTAGCGGATTATTAAGAGAAGTCCCCTCTCTATGCTGAGAGGACTTTGTGGGCAGTAACATTGGGAAGTCTGGATATAGAAAGACAGTTTTCATTGTATGTGTCTCTTTGTTAAAACCATGCCTACTCATGTACTGCATTTATTTTCTTGAAATTTTGGTGTGATTTAATCGACAAATAACGTAGAAAATATAGTTTTCTTGGTAAATTCACTAAGTGAACCCATTGATCTCTCTTGGAGCAAGAATATTCCTGAGCTGAAATATTCACCATTAGCATGTATAATGAAGTTTTTCCTATATCAGGGGCAAAATTGGGGTTCTTACTTTCTCTAACTTAACAGATTTATTCTGATAGTATTGAAAATTAAATAAATAAATATGTTGCTACAAATGTCATGGAGATCTTTTTTCCCATTGTTTTTAGTTTTGTGAATTTCATATAATGAATTATGATTATATTCACACCTCCCTGTTTCCTCCTTTGTGTCCTTTTTTAAAAATCCACAAAGTCTAATTTCTTTTACCCATATTCTCTTAGATGTGTGACATTCACTGGAGCATTGGCAACTCCCCAGGGTTTTAACAAAACTGATTTCCCTAGAAGCTATTAGTCTCCAATAGCTCATACCTCGAGATAGGACTTCATGCCCAACTCCCCTTCCCATGATGGAATTTTGTCTGACTTGTGCTTTCACAGGTCTTGGGAATGCACTCTCAATTGCTGTAATTTCATGTGTGCAACTGCCCTGATTTCATATCTGCCACTGCACGGCTGTGCCCATAAAATACTGTTTCCTTTTAGTCATCCACCATCTGCGTCTATTACATTCTATTAACCCCCGCTTCTGCAATGATAACTAAACTTGGCAGGGGTGCAGTGATATAGTTGTCCTGCTCAGGGCTGAACATCCCACGGTATATCTGAACCAGTTGTTGGTCTCTGCATTAGTTTCCATTTGCTGCAAAAGAAGGTTCTTTGAGGAAGTTTGGTGCACTAATCTAAGATCGCAATGAAACATTAGATTTTCATCTAGGTATAGACAAAATAGAATATTTACTTGGAAAATTCTGTTAGAAATAAAGGACATATATGCCGAGGAGTTATCTTGGTGGGTACTAAATGTTCCAGTGCAAGAAGGGAAATCTGAATTCAGATCTCCAGTACCCACATAAAAATCTGGGCACGATGCCACTTATAGTCCTCATACTGGAAACCCAGGGATACTTGGAGCTTGGTGGCCAGACAGTCTAGCCAATCTGTGAAATCCAAGTTCAATGAGAGACTATCTCATACAGTAAGGAGGAGAGAATTTAAAGAAAATTCCCAAGGTCAACTTCGCTAGTTCCAGGACAGGCTCCAAAGCCACAGAGAAACCCTGTCTCGACAAAAAAAAAAAAAAAAAAAAAACAAGGTCAACTTCTGACCTCTATAAACACAGTATATATGCATATGCACACATGTACATGAACAACCTACACAGACGAGCACACACACACATACACGCAGAGGGGGACACACACAGAGAGAGAGAGATCATGTATGTTTATTAGAGTATCTTTTAGTAACTATTTCATGACCACAAACCAAACTAGTTTAATACTTGTTACTAAACTCTTCAGGAGAAATGCATACCTAGTAAGGAAAACCTAGTCAAAGCCTATGGCTGGGTAGGTAATAGGTCCTAGTGGGGAATCTACTACTGTTGTATTGCTTAATGGCCATGGTGTGAAATTTCCATCTAAGCATTCATGTTTATAACTCATAGATTACTATGTTTGTCAGAGACACTTCTATTTATAGTGAATGACAGTTAATAAAGAGACTAATACTTGGTCACTATGCTGAAAGTAAGTGATTGTTAAGAGCTTATACCTAAATGAGACAATTATATTCCACTTCCAAGGCTCAGGGTGAATTGTGAAAAGGGGGACTGGAAAAATGTAAGAGCTGGAGAATGGGAAGAAATGCTGTAAAATGTTCACTTCTTGACATGGCACACCTATTGCACTTAGGAACTCATGGCAACAATGGCTGCCTTCACAAACCTGTCTGAGACTTGGCCCACCAATACTTTACCATGGATGGGGTAGAGGCTAAAAATATTCCACCCCTCCATGAGGAACTAGAAACACTTAAGGGTTGCAGGATGAGGAGTGTCATAGTCTTCAGTGGTCTAGTCACTGGTGCATTGCTCTCTCAAGTAACACTACATTTTTGTCATGCAGGCAACCCCAACTAAATGTGATAAGTCACCATTGGAAAGAAAAAGGTGTTCTGTAAGAGAAGGAAGGGCATAAAAGAGGACATCAGAGGGTATCTTTGTTCAAAGAGCATTATATATGTATGCATATATGCCATTATGAAATAATAAATAATTTACTCAAAATGCAGTAATTCATTCTGAAAAAAAAGGTAGACTCTGAGATTTGCTAAGAATTCTCCTTTAAATTTTAACATTTTTATTATGAATTATGTTCTTCACTGAGGCTGGGGATATTGATCAGTACTGGAACACTTCCTAGCATGAGGCAAATCTTGGATTCCATTCCCAATGGGGAAAATATTCCTATGTTCAGGACCAGAATTTAAACTAGTGGAAAAATTGGAAAAAGACATTGTTAACTTTAGAATTCTTTGTGAAGAAGAGACCCGAGACTACTAAGAATCCAGAAGAAAAGTTTTCTGACTCTCAGTAATATAAGTAGATGAGAGCGAGCAAGTCTAGCCCTAAACAATTGAACACATTTTTTTCATTCTTCTACCACATGCCATCATGTTCTTCAGACACATGACTAATCTTACTACAGAACATGTAGCAATGACTAGAGACTTTTTTAAACAGTACTAGAGATTGTTTGTATCTAGGGTTTTGTGCATTCTAGGTACCGAAGCTGAGCTCTGAAATACATCAAGCAGAGACATTTTTAATTTTACAATTTACAGGCTACTGGTATCTAGTAGGTCATAGTTAGAAAGGCTGTTCAAAGCCCTAAAATATACAAGACAGTTTCCATAGCCAGAGAATATCCAGATCCAAAGGTTAGCAGTATTGAGACTGAAACATCCTGATAACCACGTATTGGTTAGAAAATTAAAAACATCCCAGACCTCATGACTTTAAGTTGTGCATTGTATAAAAAGTGTCTCTAACCTGGGATTGGACCAAGCGAGAATCAAGAGAGTAGCTTTCTGGTCTGTGAGGCACTGGTTGCAACAGAAGCTTGTAGTACTGTAATAGCAGTACTCTGATTATAATTTAGGACAAGCTTTCCATCTCAGGATTCTTTTTTTTTATTGAAAATTTAAGAAAAAAAAAGGAAAAAAAAGACCCCTGGGGGAAAAATGCATAAAACGCACTATATACAAGATTGTGTCCCCCTTTGGGAAGGGTTCACAAGGTTCACAAGGTTTTGCCTCTTTGCAGAGCTCTTGGCAGTTAGTGACTGTTGGGGAAGAAGAGTCTTCTTCAGTGGTAGAGCTGCTGTTAAGTCTCACATGCTCCAGGAGATAACTCTATGCCCTGTAGGCAACCCTTATAACACTCAGTAAGTCACACACACAGAGAAGACAAGAAAGTAGGAGTTGCTGAGAAGAAGAAGGGGTTCATCAGGAGTGGAAGGGGATGAGAGAGAGGGTTGGGGGGTGAAAATGACCAAAATTCATTATATACGTGAAGAAATTATCCAAGAATAATAAATAATTTAAAGTAAAAAAAATTTCCGTCTCCTCCCAGCCTCCCATTTCCCTCCCACTCCTCTCCCCCTCCCCCACTCCTCTCCCCCTCTCTCTCCAGTCTGAAGAGCAATCAGGGTTCCCTGCCCTGTGGAAATTCCAAGGTCCTCCCCCCTCCATCCAGGTCTAGGAAGGTGAGCATCCAAACTGGCTAGGCTCCCACAAAGCCAGAACATGAAGTAGGATCAAAACCCAGTGCCATTGTCCTTGGCTTCTCAGCAGCCCTCATTGTCCGCCATATTTAGAGAGTCCGGGTTTATCCCCTGCTTTTTCAGTCCCAGTCCTGCTGGCCTTGGTGAGCTCCCAATAGATCAGCCCCACTGTCACAGTGGGTGGGTTCACCACTCGTGGTCCTGACTTCCTTGCTCAGGTTCTCCCTCCTTCTGCTCCTCATTGGGACCTTGGGAGCTCGTTCCGGTGCTCCAATGTGGGTCTCTGTCTCTGTCTCCATCCATCGCCAGATGAAGGTTCTATGGTGATATGCAAGATATTCATCAGTATGGCTATAGGATAGGGCCATTTCAGGTTCCCTATCCTCAGGTGCCCAAGGAACTAGGTGGGGACATTGCCCTGGGCACCTGGGAGCCCCTCTAGGTTCAAGTCTCTTGCCAACCCTAAGAAGGGGAGGATGAGGGGAACTTGGGGAAATGGGATGGTTGGGATAAAGGAAGGGTGGATATGGGAGCAGGGAAGTATATATCTTAATTAAGGGAGCCATCTCAGGATTCTTAATTGTTAATGACTGTGAAATCTTTTAGTCATATGAGGTAATATTCATAGATATGAATATTAGAACATGGATATCTTTAGTAGAGGTATTAGGCACTTCTCTTAATTTCTTCTGTAAATTATTTAACAAAAGCTTTTTCAGGTAGGAAGGGCTTTTATTGTCTTAAAGTTCAAAGGGATAAAATCCATCATAGCACAGAAGGTATGACAACAGGATCTTGAGGAATCTGGTTATATCACAGTGTCAACTAAGAAGCAAAGAGAGATGTAAATGTTAGTGCTCAGTTCACCTTCTCCTCTTTATTCTTTGTGGGACATCTGCCTGTGGAATCGAGCCACAGTTATATATTTCCCCCTCATTTAACCCAAGATAGATAATACCCCACAGAAATACCCAGATGTTTGTTTCTCTTCTAAATCCTATCACGTTAAACATCAAGATTAGCCATCACAGAAGGGATATTATTCTGCATAATACAAGACCTACTGAATGAAAAGATAGCTATGGATTTATGGTACGAAAGTGTTCAATTATTTCTGTATTTCATGGAACCTGTGTAACTTATTTTCTTTGGACCTTGGTTACTATGGCTCTCAGAGGTAAGCACTATGTTCAGCCCTAATAACTCTGCTACACTTGCTTCCTCTTTCTTTGTTATCTATTTAACTGGATCTAGTTTGTGTGTATCACTTACTAAATTGATTTTGAAACAGAATTAGGATATATAAATTTCTACATTTAGGTTTAACCCCTAGATCTCCTGATTCCTAATCTCTTACCTTCCATCTTCCAATTCAACAATTTCTTACTTTTTGTCTCCCCCTCCCCACTTTCTCTGTTCTCTATCTGACTTCAATTTTCTTTCTCTATTCATCTCACGGTCATCCTTAGCCCTCTAAGCCATTATACAACCCACTGTCAATTTCCCTCAAAGGACTGTGCATGAAGAGTTCACTTTCCACCCATTAGGTAGATTCTGTTAAGACCCTATATGCTATGATGAATTAAGTGGGTCTTGAATTCTTGGTCTGCTTGCCCATGAAAGAAATATCTTCTGAACTGATTTCAAATACACTGGACTCATTAAAGTACTCGAACCAATTGCCCTAGAATCTCAAGTAATAATCACACACCTCAGGGGGATGAATAATATTATCCATATGTTATAAGAGGAAATACTGAGCAAAGAACACAGAAAGCAGTACAGACTCTATTTCTTTGAGAAAATTATCTTGGTTTTAGTGTTTTCGAAGACTTAGATGGATGAATCCTTCTCAGTTTTCCATTTTATCAGTGCACCCAATTATTGTCAGAAGGGCTTGACAAGGTAATTTTGTTAGCCTAATTAATATATATATATATAATATCACATTTCGGAATGTTCAAAAGTGCACAGACAGCAATGCCAACTCAAGAAATGTAATGATTCACATATATATATTTCTGTCATAATGTTTTGTAGTTAAGCATATATATGCATATATGTGCAACTTCTTTTTATAGAATGAATACCTGCATAACCACTTTCTCTTTACACTCGAGTGTGTTATTTGTAATCATTTCTTATCTAAATTTAAGGGTACTTTATTCGTATTCTTCTTGTCTCATGTATTATCTTTATATGTATACATAAATATAATGTTTTGTAGTACAAATATACTCCAACTATCTTTACCTTTCATGCTCTGATGTGTGCGATGGCTTAATGAGTCCTTAAATTATGCTTGGTTTTCCCACAAGACTCTATGTCACTGCATAACTATAATTTCAGTATAATATATTAGTGAAAAAATGACCAAATCAACAAGGAAGTGATTAAATGAAGCCATAAAGGTCATTTAAACCAGGGGTCAAATTTTTGGAGGTCACATAGTATAGTAAGGAACAATCAAGTATTTCATATACACTAGTTTATGCAAGAGCCAGTAATGTTTGGAAAGCCAGAACCACTTGGAACAAATGGTTCTGTCCTGAATTTATGCTAATGATGGTCTCTGCTCTGTATCCTAAGATTACGTGGCTTGTGAGTCCTTAAACAATTCTCAGTGTTTAAATATTGTTCAATAATTTCCAGTAGTCTGTTCCTATTTAAAGAATGATGGAATAGAAGAATGGCCTGGAAGTGGTAGGGCATTTATACGATGCATTATACTTGTTAGCAGGCTTTCTCTTGTGTGTTCATGATTCAAACAAACGAATTTAATTATTTTAATCAATGTAGATGGCCATCGAAACTGGTTTCCAGGACAATTAAACGCCTAACAAAAGTTAAGATAAGACACTTTCTCTACTTAATATTTAATCTTCAGAAGGGGGCAGGACTTGAGATGTAAAAAGTAACATCCTTTTTTTTTAAGCAAATTATAAAGTTAAAGACTTACAACCAATTTTGATGGCCTACCCAAGGCCATTTGTCTACCTCAGAGTCTAATGTCTATATTTTACTCATTAGGGACACTAATGGAACTAAGGGGACTTACCTGTGTTAATGAAAACACAGACCCAGAGATTCTGATTCAAATAAAAATATCTAAGTTATTTAAATTATGATTTTGCTTAGGATGAAATGTTCAGAGTAACAATACCAGTTAAGCATTCTTTGAAGTGTCTGATTGTTTTCTAGATTCAGAATTTTGCTGTGTAGTTCAGTTCATAATCTTTCTGCTTCATCCTTCCAGTAACTAAAAATAGAGGCACATTCCACTACATCTGTCCTCTGGTTTCCTTTAAATGGTTTGAGTATGTTCAGTGAGTAATCTGTTGAGATGAATATTTTCCATAGTCTTTTATTTCATCCCCATAGTGTTTATAAGCATAAATATGATTCCTATTTTCTAAACAAAGAATCTAAGCTTCAGAGTCATTGAGTAACTTATTCAAAAATTTCAAATAAAGGTGTTGGAGAGGTAGCTCCATGGGTAACATGTTTGTTGTGCAAACATGAGGACAATGTTTAATTCCGGAAGCCACCTTTTAAAAGAGGCAGTGTGGTGAGTCATGCTTAAAAAAAATCCCTATTTTGGGGAGGAATAGACACAGGTGTATCGCTGGGGTATTCTCTACAGCCCTCCTTTCTTACTTCATGAGTCTAAGGTTCCAGTGAGTCTGTTTCAAAAAAACCATATGGACAACCCTGTGAAACAACAGTAGAGGTTGCTCTCTTTGTATACCCATGTACACCCCCCCCCACAAAAACCATACTAAATGAGCAGGAAAAGAAAAGTAAACACAAGTACTCTAACTCAGTCCACCTGCTTACTTTTACCAACTGTGCTTTAAAGAATGAACTGAAAGCTTACAGATTACCAGACAGTGTTTTAGGTATTTGAGGATATAGTGTATAGGCCTGAATTATCTTTTGTATATGTTATTCTCTAACATTTTTTGGATTAAAATCTGTATTAGTAAGAAATTTGAAAACCATCACATCCTTAATGTGAAAAGTCTCTCCCTTAAAGTCAACTCAACTGCTGTCTCTGTTTCGGTTTAGCATAAGAATTCTTTGTTAATTCAATGGAAAAGGTAGCTTTTCTTTCAAAATATGACCCATTTAGACTTAAAATTAAACTTACTTGAGAATTTCTCTTTTAATGAGCAGTTAAGTTATCCTAAGAGGCCAGTCTTACTGTGAGAAGACAGTAGAGGAAAGCTAATTCATTGGCAGAGCATGGATGAAGTATGAAGGCAGGGCTGCCAGTGCTCTTGACGTTTAGCTTCATCCTATCATTCCTCCCAGCCTGCAATGCCCTCCTCAGAGCAGCGTTTGGCATAGTACCTCTTTTCTAGAGTTACACCACAAATAATTCTTAGCATGTTCCCAGCTCTCAATTCCAGGCACTCCATCCATAGCACTCATGGTGACACAGGAATATCTCCAATTTCCTCCTCATCAAGGGGTAGCCAAGAAAAACTTGAGGCCAGCCAGCTGAAACCTTTCCTCCGTTTCTGTTCCATTCTGGCTACCCTTTAATGAGACAGAGTACCCTACAAGTCTAACTCCTCTCAGCATTTCAACCTGGAAATAGAACATACTCTCTTGGCTTTCAGAAGCCAAATCTCATTTTTCACACCACTGTAGTCTGAATCAACTAGCGTTCAGTCTTGTGATATTTAAAGAAAAACCTTTTCCATAAAAATCACCTGGTTTTCCTCTAAGACCATCCTAGTTCTTATAATGCAACAATCTTTGGCTTTCAGATTATTATGATCTGTTATGTATTTACTAAGCTGAGTCAGCAAAGCAATTCACTTTTGTATGCCAAGGAGAATCTGAGAACTATGTAGAGAAAAAGTAGGCAGGAGAATAAAATATATACGTCATGGAGATGCATGGGAGGTGTCAAAAACTTCCCAGTATTTAATGCATATTAATAACATATTTTAATATGTACTAAAACTCACTCATTTTTCTTATTTATCCAGTTGATCATACCTAATGGAGACCTGAATGTTTTACTATAAAATCTATTCTTTCATGTATTTTTATACATTATACATTAACAGTTACAGATGTAGAGAGAGATACCAATGTTTGCTATTTTTTATTTTGTTTTTTTTTTTGTTTTGTTTTTCCAAGACAGAGTTTTGTTGTAGTTTTAGAGCCTGTCCTGGAACTAGCTATTGTAGACCAGGATGACCTCAAACTCACAGAGATCTTTCTGCCTCTGCCTCCCGAGTGCTGAATTTAAAGATGCTAGACCACTGCCTAGCTTTGCTTGTTTTTTAAAATATATTTGTTTATTATAGGACCAGGAGGTGCACATGTACCACAGCATGCTTATGGAGCTCAGAGGACAGCTTGCAGGCATCAGTTCTCTCCTTCTAGCATGTAGGTTTAAACTCAGATTGTGGGACTTAGAGGAAAATGTCTTTACTCTTTAAACCATACAGCCAGCCTGACACTGAGGTTTTTGACAGGTAAAATTTTGTACCCCATGGAACATTTGGAATTGTCTAGAGATATATTTGGTTTTTATTAGACATACATGTGGATAGAGGTGCCATTTGCCTACAATGTGTGGAGACCAGGAATTCTGCTTAATATCCTGCAATATTCAGAACAGGCTTCTAGCAAAACACAAAACTCCTTCAGCAAAGAACTATGGGAACTAAAATGTAAATAATATTAAGGTTGATAAACATGAAGCTATATAAATAATGCTGAGTATCTCCTAAGTGCTAAACTCCATGCTAGGCAGAGAAGAACCAGAGCCATCCTTCATGAGCAGCTTAATTGGATGTAAAGGTCACTGTGCGTCTTCATACCTTAGAATCACAACTTTGTTTTCAGCTCACTGGCAAACCTTATTATTTATCAGGAAAAATGAAGTTTCTTTTTTTGCCTTTCTGGTCATCTTTTGTTTTTATAGTAAGACTATCAAAACATACATTTCTAGGTGAAGTTAATTTTCTGGACAGAATACATAGTTCCTGATACTGATAACAGATTCAACAGGCTTAATCAGTTACAGATTTGGTATGCTGTATCAGTGGAAAAGAGCAATTTAGAACTTTGGCTCTTGCTAAAGAGTTTATGTAATTGGCTGCATTAAACTTTAAATCCAAGCTCACAAGAACTCTGTATTTACCACAGAAAACTAATGCAAAGGAAATTGGCATTTTATGTCATATATTCACAGATTTCTCTCTGTATTCTTCTAATTACAACACATCAAAAACTACCAAAATCTCAATTCCTAGATAAAGAATTCACATTGCATTGTATGCAGGTTCTCTGATAACATCCATGAAAGATGGGTGTTGAAAGAGTTCTAGATGTGAGTAGTGACTTATCCATGAAGTACACATTTGAACTTACTTATGTGATACACCAATTAAATCTCTTTGATTGTCCTCTAATAATTCACAAGTTTGTAAAGACTATCTTGATTTATGCTTAATAATGTTTCAAGTCTCTTGTGTAAAACTTTCCACCCTGGAATGTATGAGCACATGAATTCACATGTTAGTCTGTAGAAATGCTTAATATGCATGAACTAGATATGAATTGTAAAGTTAAATGTAAAGAAAATCTGTTAAATCTGGGAACACCTCTATTAATAGTGCAGTACCATATATATATATATATACACACAAAACTATGAATTATATACATTACATATAATATAACTGTGAAACTTTGATCTCTAGGAAATAGAAAAACAATTGTCTATTTTGTTTCCATTATTTCTATTCCAAAATAGATTAAAGAAAGGAAAACTAAAAACTAAATGGATTTCTAAATGGAACTACCTGTTAGTATGGCACATGGAAGTTTTCATTATCAAAAGTTTGGTAATCAATGTCTTCAAGAATCCTAAAACACTTGCTAAATTGAAATTCTCAAAACGCAAAGTATGTAAACCATCAGAATCACATAGAAAAATAAGACAAAATTGAAAGTAAAAAAATGTCAGACCAAAAACTTCCTGTGCTCTGATTTATGCTTTGAGACTACATCAACTTTCCTGGTCTTAAAAGAATCATACTTCTCTGATCTATAGCATAAGACAGTATCAAGAAGTCACAAAACTGAGCCACTAAGCTCTGACACACCAAGTAGCCCGTCAGTCTATTTCCATTTCTGTCTGTTTCACTTTGCCTGTCTCTGCTTGTGTGTATCTGCTCTTCATGCTCCCAGTGGATCATTCTCTACTTTCTTTTTCTTTCTCTGACCACAATGTAAAACTAATATGGTACAGGTGATCCTTGACTTACAATAGGGTTATTTACTAATAAAATCATCACAAATTTTTACTATGACACACATATTATCGAATAGGTTAGCTGCATAGAATGCAGTAGAATATACAATGTCCACCCTCTTGATCATGAAGCTGACTGCAGATTGTAGCTCTCTGCTTTTACTCAGTGTCAAAAGTGGATTATATTAGCTAGAGAGATAGTTTAGAGGGTGGAAACAGATAGATATCTGCAAATTTTTCTCTAATTGCCCAGTGAAATTGTTGAGTTTCAGATACAGTAAGAGATCTAGTCTTAAAAACCAAATGTGTAGCTATTGAAGAAAATACCAACATTGACTTCTGACCTCCACATGCATATATAAACATGCATGTACAACTGCATGTACACATACCTACACCTACAGTTACAAGTTCATATATATGCTTACAACACAAACATCACACACACACACACACACACAGAGGGCGGGTGTGAATTGGGGGAATCATAACACATTCCCTTAGTCTAGGAAAACACTACAATTCTCAAAGTATGGTTTCTACTGAATGCATCTTGCTTTTGCACAATTAAAAATTCTTGAATCAATTAATCATAAGTCATAATTGGGGCTTATTGCATATTGTTTGATTGTTCTTATGTATTTCATCTCTTTTGAATGTTTGAATAATGCTAGATTAATGAGCAATTTACCAAGAATGTACAAGGAATTCCCATACTCCTTCACCTGGCTGTTGCTAATGCCATACTCCTATACTACATGGTACATTTGTCAAAATTATGAAATCCAAGTCTGCTAGATTATTACTAACTAAATGTTGGAGTTTATTAGGATTTCTCCAGTTTTCCAGCAATTGTCCTTTTTCTGTTCCAGGCTCCCATGTAAAGCACCACACTGTTTATGGAGCAATGACATTTCTCTGCATCCCCTCTAGGAGCGACAATATGTCTCTTTCTTCTCTTGGCTTTGTAGGACCATGATAGTTCTAGGAGGAATGGTCAGATATTTTGTAGAATATTCCTGTTGTTTTCATATGATTAGATTGGGGCCATAGGCTTGAAACATATTCTAGGGAGGATAAGGGCCTTTCTTATTATATCATAAAGGGATGCATGCTATGCAAATCACTTGTCACTCATGACGTTTTCATGGGTTTCAATACTTCTGAATTCACACTACCTCTAAATCAAAAAGGAGGGGATGAGATACATTATATTGCTTCACTAAAGCATAAGCTTTAAAATTCTTCCAACCTTTACTTATGCTGTTTTGATCTATCCTAATATGTGACTTCTGACATATGGAAATTTGCTCTCTATTCTTGGATGAAGGAATGAACTCTCTCTTTATCTGACTCTACTCTCATCTATGTCATGGATCAGAGGCCCTGGGTGGGTAAAGAAATTGTAAATTGCCACCATTTATATATTAGAAAAACATACAGTTGACTAAAGATAACTCTAAACAGCTCAGCAGGTAAAAACTCTTGCCCCCAATTCTAACAACCTGAGTTTGATCCCCACAATCCCTATAATGGAGGTAGAGAAGCAACTCTTACAAGCTATCTTCTGACATCCACAAGAATGCAATGACACACATGCCCAAGCACAATAAGGAAATGTTAACATTTATGATAACTCTGAAGACTTGAGTTTGGTAGTTCATGCCTGTAATCACAGCATTATTGAGGCTAAAGCAGAAGTGAATTCAAGGACAAGCTGAGCTACAACAGAATTCTTCCCTATCTCAACCTCCCCCCACTCAACACACAAATATGTCTTCGAAGAACTGTGGCATATTTCTAGATTTTCATATTCCTAAAACACAATTCTAAGATTTTATTTGGTTTTAATATTCAACTCTGATGTTTTAAACAGTGCAAACTAGGTGAGAACCTAGCAATATGATTTAGAATTTACAGATCTTGGGGAATGGGAATGTGCTTGATAATTACCATTAGAAAATTAGTCCTTTCTCTTATTGTTTGGAGGTTTTCCTGCTGGGTTCATTTGCTACCTTATTTTTTTAAAAAAAAAAAACCTTCAGTTGCAACATCATCTTGAAACATCTGCCTAGTGGAATGGAAAGAGGCAGACATTTAAGAGGCGTGACTTCCCTTTCTGTGTGGTTTGAAGAGTTTCTGTGCTTTGCTCACGGAGTGACTTTTATACAGCTAAATGAGTACAAAATAACGCGAATTATTTAAAACTCCAAATTGCTTTATGTTGCACAACACACATTCCTTCAAAAGCAAGTTTAAACAGCACAGTGTTGCTAGTCGTTGCTGATGGAGCTGGTGGCTTAGAGAATTTCATGGGGAAGAAGTCTGTTTCTCCTGTACTAACCCACATACAAAAAGCTTATCTGCCACTGTAGAGTGCCTAGAAACAGAAGACTGATCTGGGAAAACAACCGTGTCTCTTAGTTTTAACTGCTTTCTACATTGATTGCTAATCATTTTACACTCCTTCAGAAGGAAACACAATATATGTCATTTTATTCCTTTGTCTTGACTACATTATTCACAAGAAAGAAGTTGTAGGGCTAGTCAGATCGCAGAGAGGATACAAGAATTTGTTACCAAAAGACCTGTGTTTCATCACTGAAACCCACAGGGTGGAAGGAGAAACAGCGCTGGTCTCCAAAATATATAAAGAACTCAAGGAAGTAGACAGCAAAAAAAATCCAATTTAAAAATAGGATACTGACCTAAACAGAGAATTCTCAACAGAAGAATCTCAAATGACAGAGAAACAGTTAAAGAATTGTTTATCATCCTTTGCCATCAGGGAAATGCACATCAAAATGATGCTGAGATTCCATCTTACACCAGTCAGCACGGCTAAGATCAAAAACACAAATGACAGTTTATGCTGGAGAGGATGTGGAACAAGGGGAACACTCATCCATTGCTTGTGGGAGTGCAAACTTGTACAGCCACTTTGGAAATCAGTGTGGCAGTTTCTCAGAAAATTGGAAATCAATTTACCTCAAGACCCAGTTACACCACTCTTGGGCGTATACCCAAAGGATACTCAATCATACTACAAGGACACCAGCTCAACTATGTTCATAGCAGCATTATTCATAATAGCCAGAACCTGGAACCTGGAAACAATCTAGATGTCTCTCAACTGAAAAACAAAAGTACTACTCAGCTGTTGAAAACAATGACATCAGAAAAGTTGAAGGAAAATGGAAATTGAAAAAAGAAATCATCCCGAGTGAGGGAACCCAGACCCCCAAAAGACAAACATGGTATGTACTCACTCATAATTGGATATTAACTGTAAAGGATAGCCGTGCTACAATACACAGACCCAGAGAGGCTAGGTAACAAGGAGGGCCTAAGCAGGGGTGGGGGGGTGGGTGGGGTGGTCAGGGCTTGGATCTCCCTGGATAAGGGAAATAGAGGCTATCTCTGGGTGGTACTCGGGTGGATGGACTTGTGAAATTGAAGGATAGGGTTATGGGGTGGGTGAGTGGAGGGAACAGTGCTGAAAGAGATGCCTGGAATGGGGGCGCTTTAAGGATTCCGGTAGAAATAAGGGAAATTTCCACGAGTCTACAAGGATGGCATCAGTGGATGCATAGCCTGAACTGGCAATCCCTTGTGATCAGATTGGTACCTACCCCATTTGTCATCAGAGAGCCTTCATCCATTAATTGATGGAGTCACATTCAAAGACCCACAGCCAAACATTGGGCCAAGCTCCAGAGTCCTGCTGAGGAGAGGAAGGAGGGATTGTAGAAAATAGGGGAGTCAGGAACATCACAGAAAACCCCATAGAAACGACTAACCTGCCTTATGGGGTCTCACAGTCTGAACAGACAACCAGGGAACCTACATGAGACCAACCTAGACCCTCTGCATATATGTGACTGTTGTATAGCTTGGTCTATATGTGGAACTCCCAATAATGAGAGCAGGAGCTGTCACTTGTACTAAAGTAGGTCTTGGGAGCCAATTCCTCATGCTGGACTGCCTTGCCCAACCTGAATATAGGAGAAGTGCTTGGTCTTAAGGCAGACTGATATTCCATACTTTGCTGAAGTCCATAGTAGGCTTGCCCCTTTAGGAGTGATTACAGAAGAGGGCTGCTTGGGGGGGTCTGCAGAGGGGAGGAGGGAGGAGGGTTTGGGAGAAGAGAGGAAGGGGGAACTGTGATCAGGATGTATACTGAATAAATAAATTAATAAAAATAGAGCTTGGCACTAAGGCTGAAGACTTGAGTTTCATCCTCAGAACACATAGGGTGGAAGCAAAAACCATGATACCATAATTTGTGTTTTGACCTCTGGCCCCCCACACAGGTACCATGGCATTTAAAACACACATGTGCACGCGCACGCACATACACAATAAATAAATAAATAGATAAATAAATGCGAAAATCCAAAACTTAAAAAAAGAATGTACAGATGACCTTCTAAGGCTGGCAGTAGGTCCAAACTTCAGATAATAAGTTCATGCAAGAAATATGAACAATTTCTAGTACTTAGTCTTCATTTCATCTGGTTCAAAAATATAATGAAAATCATGACTGACAAGAAGGGCTTTTGCAGGGAATCAAACACCTGAAAATCAATTTAAAAGAGAAGATAAATCCCTCAAGACAATTCAAACACTACGGTAAATTTGGCACTAGGTACTTGGACACAGGACTGCAAAGGAAAGGCTTCTTAAGATAAGCATTTGTGTTTCGAATTTCCCCCACTCGGCTTTTTATGATAACAGCTTTCGTAAATAGCGTAGCAGTTGAAACATTTATTATTGGAACAGAAATGCAATTACATGCAGATGTTGTCCTGTGAGTCATTGCTTTGTGTTACATGCATTTTCAAGCTGGAGGAAGAAGAAGCAGGCCATCGAGTAAATGCTGCAGGCTGAGCTCCACTGACTTTCCAGACTTGCATTATCTAATCTCTGTTGCGAGTGTTGCCACAATCTCGGCCTCTGTGGCCCTTCCTGGCAGCGTGTTTCCTTGTGCAATTTCTCCAACTACCGTCAAAAATTTCTTTTCATCCAACACAAACGTTTTTTACTTAATCCAAACCTGGTTCTTTCTCCAGCATTCCTGACTCAAGGCGTATAAAATTACCACCACATTTATTTTATTTTTCCAAGTTTGTCATTATTTTCTACTTTCTGTTCAGGTGGATTTGAGATTTTTTTCTTTTGGTTTTACTTTGCAATGAATGCGCTCTATTGATGTCTAACAGTGGCCAGAAGTATCAGGAGGAATGTATCGGAAAGACTGATGTGAAACTACTGGAGTTGGGATGGAGAATAAAGTCAGTAATGGTTATCATAGAAGGCAATATACTGGAGAAGATATTTGCATTGAACCTTGGGGTAGAGGTGTTAGCATGGGAGTAGCGGATGTATCATTTCTTATGGCCACTGTAACAATGTATTACAAATTCAATGGTTAAATATGTTACCTTACAGTTGTCAGGGTCAAAAATCCTACACTAATCTCTTTGGCTTAAAGTCATGGTGTCAACTGAGTTCTGTTCTTATGTGACTCTTCCTCTAGGAGAAAATCTGGTCCTTGGCCTTTGCCAGCTTTTAGAGACCACCCTGATCCTTTAGATTGGAGTTCCTTTTTCTATGTTAGAACTAGCAATAGTGAATAGGTTGTCTTTTACAATACTGGTTGGTATGTCAACAGTACGTGGAGAAGCTGAGACCTGAAAACTACTCTGTCCATAAGGCTTGATAGTTCTGTCATCCAAATCTAGGCCTAAAGGCCTGGAGGATTCCTGGAAAGTTGTTAGTCTTCAGTCTATGTTGTACAGGAGATCTTAAAGCCCATTCATTAAGAACCTTAATTCCATGGACAACGTTAGTATCCTTTACCACATAGACCAATTTATTCACACAGTGACTGGAACAATTTATGAGGCCAACATTCTGCCTAACACAGGAAGGTGTACGTTTCAGACTTTTGCAACAGCATGGGCAGTTTCTTCCCATCTGAACAACATGAGTGTATTGGAGAAAGAGAAGAAATCCCAGTGTGAGCATGTGCAGTACTACAGTATTGGTTTGGAGTCCTAGCTCAGGACAGATTGGGAAGAAATGTGGGACCACAGGAATGAAATTATATTGCATTCTAAACTGTCTTGCTCAATAATTAGCATAAGCTTCCATATGCCATTACAAGATATTATTTTTATATGCCTCTCAATGTAGAATATAGAGAAAGAATGGCCGAAGTAGGAAAGGCAATTAAGCTAATATATTCAGTTCCCAAAGCAGATAATTTTCCCCCTTGAGGGTATTTGGTGATGTCTAAAAGCCTTTGTTGTGGTTATGACTTTGAACATGGGTACAATTGGTAAGTTGTTGCCAGAGATACTGTTTTAAGTATTTTCCAATTGTCAGGGTAGGCCTTTGATGATGAATTATCTAGCCCAATAATGATGGCATAGTGAAACTGATCTGGGCAGGTGGTGCAATAGGATTGAAGTAAAAGCGATGCATGGAAATGGTCACCATTAAGATTTAAGAGTATTTGCCATTCGTTCATGACTATGCTCCAGCTTTCAGAGTTTCATCAAAAGGGAGAGCTTGTGGCTAACTACAAACCATACTGAATTAAAGATGAAGAGTCTGTGGAGACCATTTTAGGTAGGGAAGAAAGGTGGCATGTGGAATCCTGGGCTTTCCTTGAGGCAACCCCCAAAGTATTCAGTTTGGTGGATCACACACACACACACATAGATGATATGTAAGTTCAAGGAGTCTTGCAGGGGAGAAGAGTTTCAGAAGAGCAGAGAGAGGATGAGAGGAGAATGGATGTGTGTGTGTGAAAATGATTAAAACTAATTATAGAAATGCATGAATGAAACATCATAGAATTTAGAAAAGTAGACAACACATAACCTCCACATGTGCAAATTGTGTTTATTATTGCATTCAATTTCACCTTTATAGGAAATATATCTGGCTAATGTATTCCTGTGCCTTTGCCATTGCACACTTGTCAGGCTCAAGGACTGGAAACTGAATGGGTCTAGTTCTTTCTGTCTCCATCACCACTATCTTGATATTGGACAAGTGACAACTTCTTGTCTCAATCTTCACTTGTGTCTAAAGATGACATTTGCTTCATTGTCCTTGGCTAATTATAAAGAACTTAGAAAAATGTTAAAAATATTTTGCAAATATATTCTGCTTCTTCAGTTTTTCTTCTTTGTAATCTCATTACTATAATACTCTTCTGTGTTTTATCATATTTTCTTATAAGTAATATTCTTGTTCTTTAAGGAAAATATGATTAATAACTATTTGACATATTAGAAAGGTAAAATATATTTTGAATTTCATATTCATGACACTTTCAAGAAAAATATATTACAATTTGTTTCGGAATATTTTGGGACTTTCATGCAGTGGTGGCATTTTGGATAATTTAATTTACTTTATTTAATCAGCTTATTCACTGGGATCTTTGTAGAAAGCATTGTTCAAAGAACAAGACACATAAGAAAATGACCCAAGTTGTATTCCTCCTGCACTCGTGGCATTTGCAATCATTTTGGATACCTTATTATTCTGATAGACTTATAATGGAGAAAACAGAGGTCTATATATAGTCAAAGTCTGGTGCCCAGTTTGGTTAATAAAGTTTTGTTGGCACACAAGCACACATTTACTTAATATAGCTGCTCTGGACCTCAGTGACAGAGTAGAGTTGAATAGTTACAAAAGAGAAGGTTTTGCTGGCAAAATTTTAAAATATTTATTGTCTCTATAAAAAAAAAACCCTTTTCTGTCCTCTAATCTACAATTTTTGGAAATATCTGCTTTTGCTTCTGAATATGTTGATTTACTAAATTGTGGATCTAAAAATCAGTATTTGGAAACAACTTATCTTTATACTAGTGCTCACAGGGTTAATACCACTATATTTATATAAAGATTGTATGTGTTTGAATGTTTGTCTGCATTTATGTATGTACACATGCATGTTCTTGGTGCCTGTGGAGGCCAGAAGAGGGCAATAGATTCCCTGGAACTGAATTTATAGATGGTTGTGCCCTACTATCTGGGTAGTGGACAACAAACCCAGGTCCTTTGTAAGAGCCGTAAGCTCTTAACTGATGAGCTTATCTCTCCAGCTCCTACCACCATATTTATAATACATCCTAAGAAACTTTACAGGTAAAAGTAGTAGACTGCCAATATTTATTTAATTCACAGGATAATGCTAGCTCATTACAATTTTTTCTATCACATATATTTTATATTTTTAATTCCAACCTGTTATTTATCACCATTGAACAAAAGCTCTTAACATCATTTAATTCCCTACTAGTGAAGGTCAGTTTGAACTATAATTACCCAAGATACTACCTATCTAATTTGTTACTATCTTCAAATTAATTCAGTTTATCTTATATTTCATCTCCCAAGTGACTGACTGGGATAAATTATGTATGCATCCTCCAAATCATTTTTTTAAAAAAAATACTGGCATTTTAAGGTAGGGAATGACTGACTAGGTTCCATTGCACTCAGCATAAGAGCTGAATGGTGAACTCAAATATGATCAATGGTTTTAGGTGAACCCATTAAAGCTTGGAAAGCTAGTACAAGTTCCTATTTTCTGTCTCATCAACCATAAAAGTAGACGTTGCAAACAATGACACATTCACACATTTTCTGAGTAGGTATGAATAGATCTCCCCATTGCCTTGTGGAAACATGCAACATAATGAGAAGTATACCCTTCTTCTTCTAAAGCATTGAGATTTGGGGACTGCTTGTTACTCAGGCATAGTCTCACCTATCCTGCTTGATACAATTATCATATTATTTGTTGTAGACAGTTTTATTCAAATTAAAGACCATTATTATTCTCTGTGCATCCTTTTTTGTATGTGTCCTTTATGGGTCCCTTAAACACAAAACATGCCAATGAAATGTTTTTGGCAAAAGAGTAAATTAAAAAGTATATTTTAATTAACTGGCTATAAAGTTGGGGTTTTTCATTACTTTTTTTTATAATTCCACTGAGTATCCAACATTTTGAGCACCACCAACTTGCTTTTTGAATGAACTGACCCTCCTTAACTGTTAGAAAAACAACATCCTCATGATATGACTAATGAATTATATTTCACTCTTCTCTGGTATTTATTTGACTCAGCTCAGGTCTACAAGGCTTAATCATGATAAGATCAGCCTTTCAATGGCTTAAATACTTGAACCATTTGTAGTGAGATAGACAGCATGAATGGCGTCCATCTAATAATATTCCTATATTCATGTAGATCTTCAGTTATACATTCTCGCGTTCCAGTTTCACATTGCACAGTACAGACGTAAATAGTATTTCCTTCAAGTCGGCTAGCTCCATGAGCAGCATATACGTAGACTGTTGATGATTGTTTACCTTGATTGTTGATGGATATGTGACACTAAAAGAAGCATCAGTATAATGTGTGGATTCATTGACATGAAATCTCATAAGATAGTTCCAGAAATCTGTTGAATGTAGAAGTTTCTTCTTTCATTTTGTACGTGAGAGTCATAAATTTTAAGCAAATTGCCCAAAAGTCATACATCCCAGAAGTAAAACTAGATCAGGTGGATCTTCAGCCGCTGTACTTTGGGTGCAGTAGAAACAGGGAACATCTCAGTGTCTCATATGAGGACCAAGGTTTGAAATGTAGCTCATTGACTCATTAGATATAAATCATTGTGAATTTTGAAAATGTATCCCCTGATATTTTCCTTAGACCACAATGGTGTTTTCTGTACTTCTAGTAAGTCCCGTATTTTATTTAGTTTCCCATAAGTGAGGTTTTGTTTTATTTTTTTTGGCACACTTTAATTTCTCAGCTGTAAGTACTCTCTCATTGGGGTCCTATATGGCAAGGTGGAATTCATGCTAGCTCACTGACACAGCTTTTCTCAAACAATTTCTTGAGGTGTTCAAACTGGATTTCATAGAGAATTATGTTTCCTCTTTGAAATAAGTTACTTCAATATCCTAATTTCAAATCTTGAACTTGTATTCGATAATTATAGTCTATAGTATTTTATGTTTGAAACCTAAACAATTGTTTATGAAGAATTTCAAAAATAAATTTGGAGGCCAATTTAAGACATTTAAAGCTTTACGTTCCCCTGGAAAAAAAATGCATTCTTTGTCTTGCAACAACATGTTAATAAATTTTAATGATCCTGCATAAACAGAACTTGCTTCAGCGGGAATTATGAGGATATAAAGGGTACATGATCATACATAAACTGTATTAATAAAGGCAAATACCTGGCATGACACCAAATATTAAATATTAGTGAAAACCCTATAAAGAGAACACATTAATATTCCTTCCAGTGGAGGAATCAAGATGGGTCTTAACTTGATATAGTAAAGCTGTGTATCCTGAAAACAGAATGTGTGCAGTACTTTCCAAGTCATATTTTCATAGTATTTTACAACCCAAACTCATATTCAATAAACATGCACTTCTGAACTCATTTTATGCTGTTTGATATTCAAATGCAGTCATATTATCAAAAATTACAATTTTATAGAAAGTATTTTAGTTTGTAATTCTATTTAAAAATATGAACATATTATTATTAAAAATAAATTTGGGTATGGGAAAGTGCCATGTTAATGTTTTTATGTGTCTTAAAACGGATTTTATTTCCAAAATGCTATTGTAATTAAATTTTAGATTATCTGGGGAATGGGATCTCTGACAAACTGATCCTGAGATGTTGGAGGACTAGTCACTTTATCTTTCTATGCCCATTTTATTGGTGTGAAAAGGAAATAAACACACTTTACAGCATTCCTATGGAGATAAAAAGAGTGATTGACTTTGCCCAAAGTGAAATGCTTTTCAAAGTTTAGTTATTGTTCTTGACTGTGCAATTAGAGAGATTCTTTGTGATAGGTTTGCATTGGTGCTGTCTTCAATGGCATGTCAACATCCATTGTCTCTCCTTCCTGAATCAGGGAACCAAAACAGCACTAAGGTATTTTTAATAAGATTGTCACTACTCAAGGAGCAGTCAGCTGGCGGACATAATAATAGCAAGAGATTCTTTTAAGGACTGCTTATACTTATTAGACAGTCTTCATCTCCATTAAGCATGGGAAAATCTTTCATCTAATTATGTCAACTTCTTATTAAGTTTTTAGTGAAATGGATTACAATGAAAAATAATTACTACTTTACTATGATGTAGAAAAAGTAAAGAGAAAGAGTCAAGTATTAGAAACCCTACATGTCTTTTAAACTGTATTTCAAAGTGGAGTTAACTCTTCCATCTATAGAGTTCACTGGCACATGTATTTTTTTTCTTCTTAAATCTGTAAAATTGCTTGTAATATTTACATGTAATAATGCGAATTCACAAATCTTACATTTTTTAAACAAATCAAATAATATGTAGGTTGGGAAAGATTATTACTGCCATAGATATCATTAAACTGAAATTCCATCCATCAAAAATACATTAGCAATCATTGCATTGCAAAGTAAATAAACATTAAATGTTTATATTGTATTATCTCCTAAAGGCCTGGGAAAGTTTAATAGCTTAGTTACAGTGCTCAAATAAGTCAGTTGTGCCTTGTTTCATGGAAGTTTATTCTCTTCTCATTCCCTTTCTGTCACAATTTTTACCTCTTTGAAAATAATCTCAAAATTAATTTCCCTACTTTTGAAATCATGAAAGACAAATTATGACATCCTATACTTTGATTTTTTTCCCTACAATGCCTTATGATAATATAATGTTGGTCAGCGTGTGTAATATAAAATACTAGTTATTAACTCTCAGTTACACTAAAAGGGCCAATTTTTGCAGACTGCCGGGATAAAGATGCTTTTAATTAAATCTCACAAATCCCTTTGTACTGCAACCAAACCCTCTGCAGGGCAACTGATTCTGAGCCCTTCTGGCATGTATAGGGTTAACCAGGTTACCGAGGGCTCCTAGTTAACTTCTTTCACCAGGAATGCAATTCATGTTTACCTATATAAGGAAACCTGTTAGGCTGACCTGAGTTTGGCATTTTTTTTTTTTTTTTGCTCTGACTGAGAGGCATGTAAGCACACACCCTGGAGAGGGGGAGCGATTCCCAGCTGGACAGAGCAAGCTTCCTGAACGCCCCAGCCATTCAGCTGATCCGAGGCGAAGAGCAGAGCCGGTACTTGCCCGAGCAGCCTGCTTGGAGGACCCTCAGGTTTGCCTCTTCCAGCTCTCAATTGAGGAACAAACCCCTGATCCTGAGAAAAATGGGGAAGCCGGTGAGTCTTACTGCTCTCCCTCTCTGCTCGCTTCTGCTAAGGGGCACGCCTCGCTGCTCTCACCCAGGAAGCAGAGGGAGAGGCGTTGCTCAGCCTCTAACCCCACAGCTCCTTCCTGAACAAACACAATGCTTCGCCGTACCTCCAGCCAACTTTCTCTGTGGGTTTTGCACATTAAAAATCTACCGAGGCAATAATTCTAGCACCTTAGACATCTCAGAAAGTGTTTTTTACTGAGCAAGAGTTCCCAGACCATCGGGATGAGCAAACTTTCTCATCTTTCTTGCACTCTGAAACAGTGCAGATGAGTTTGGCGGCGGCGGGGTAGGGTGGGGGGTGCTTTGAGAGGAACGCTGAATCCTCAAGGAAGTAAGAGTAAATCTCAGAGGGATTCTTAAATCCACAAGCAGGGTGATAGTCTGCAGAAACAGAATTTGTCATTTTTTTTAAAAGCAGTCTGAAGCTATCATTTTTCATTCCCGAGGAGCAAAATACTTGGATCCTGTACACGTAATAAAGGACACCTTCTGAGACAGCAAGGAGAGGAAGAAGCAGAGCTAGCTCCTTTGTTCTAAACAACATATAGAAATTCCCTTTTGCATTTTGACAACTAGCATGTGCCTGCTTATATATAAGGTGGGAGTGATGAATAAGGCATTATGGCAAGGGCACTGTGGTCAATTGAGTTAAAAATTGGCTGTGCACTATACATATATAAAACATCCAGTCTGAATGGAATTAAATATGGGAATGTGAAAGTGCTTAGAAAACTTAGAGGGAAATTTTAGTTATACTTGGGAACAGTCAATTAGAAAAGGCAACTGTGAAAGGAAATTTGAAAAACCAAAAACCTGTTCCCACCGAGGTCTGAGGCATACATAGAAGTTTTGAACTGAAAGTTAGTTCTCTTATGCTTGTCAAAAGGGATTTAAAGTAAGGTACAAATTCGTAAATTTTATTTTTTGTAAGGCAAGGTGGTTTTCTGAATTGACTTACATTGGATAGTTTTGTTAAATGGCGTGGCTGCTCATCTTTCAAAGGAATACTATCCTTTTCTGCCATGCACAAACTTAATTCTAAAAATTTGTGTGGCAGGATTTTGCTACTGACTGCAACAGGTGGCAATGAGGACCTGGTTGAAGATTTGTGAGGATGCGGAGTTAATTTCCTAAATTAATATAAAGGAAAGTAATCGATGCAAACCAATGTGAAAGAAGCAAATTGAAAGAAGTATTTTATTGTTAATTGTAGATCATATTCTACTCTTCTGTTTGTAGCAATTGTCTTAAGACAGATTGGCAGCTCGCTATTCATAAGGACAAAAGCTCTGGCCAGTTTTACTTAGGGCCCGGGACTCTAAACAGTCCAACTATGCTAAGTAACACAGTTCAAAAGCTGCTTGCTCATTGCCATGAGAAAACAGTGAGAAAGCAGGGTGCATTATACGGGAGACATTTCATTAAATAAAATTCTAGACAGCATGAGCAGTGAGGGAACAATGCAAATGTTTAAAGCTTGTTATCTGCACACTGCTGCTAGGAAAAAATGGGAGTCTTAATATTGCGCTGCTATCAGTGGGAGTGAGTAACCCAGGAGACACAAAACACTATTTTAAAATATACCCTTAATAACAGATGGTTTAATACCAGGTTGTCTCACCATGCTGCCAATGAGATGGCCCCAAGCCAAATCAACTGGCATGTCTACCATTTTTCCTGTGAGTGGATGTGTACATTGTTATTACATACTAATTGCATTAACAGCCAAGGGAATATATAACCAAGAAAACATAAAAGTCTCCTGGGGCACAGAGAGTGAGGGTCTTTATAAGGATTTTAGATTTCACAATTAGAAAACTGCTTGCCTGTGACGTTAGTTGCTGCAGATGATTGGGAGTGTTATCTGTAGAATCTATGCATTCCAATCTCCCCACGAGCTCATCTAGGGGTAAAAATACTGATTATGGCATGGGATACCTTGGCATTCTCAGAGTTCCCGGTGGATTTCATCTTGAAGATTAAATTCATTTAGTGTCCAAATTTTCCTCCAATGAAAAACAGTTAGGATGCTATATTTTTACATTAACTCTTTCAAGTCATGGTGTTATGTTCTGGTGTGAAGGGTGCCTCCATTTAACAACATCCTTAGAACTATGAGATGGTAGTAATTTTCCTGAGTTTTGAAATTTAAAAAAAAAAAGGCTGAAAAATCCTGTTCAGGGGGAGGGATAGTTCTTCTGATAACTTCGATAGTTCATAAATTGTGAATTCCTAAAAGAAGTGTGGTATGCATCCTGCAAATTATAGTTAACTACAAACTTCTAGTGGTTCATGGACAGAACCTGTTTTTGTGGGGCATCTGGTTATCTCAGGGCACATACTTTAAGGAAAAAAAACTGGCCAGTAGGTGGGCTGCCGAGAACTGCTCATGAGTGGGTTGCACACCTGCCTACTCGTTTATACTTCTTGGGCAGCAAGCTGGACTTGGATGCAGCATACCTTGAAGATGGTTTCTGGACCTCCATTTTCCTGATATACCGCATAAATTTGATCATTTTCTATACTTAATGTAATGTGGAAAAGAAAGAAAACTGTTAATAACAATTCCTGCGCATGAAACTGACTAAACAAATTAAAATGCTACAAATTTGTTCTCCTTAGGTATATAATTTTTAATTTTTATTCTCTTTCTTGAGATCATTGGAGTTTTCAAATCCTGTCTATGTCATTTAATTTCAGGTGGAATATATATAATTTCTCACTGTTGTTGCTGTCTTAGCCTTAAAGATCTTTTGAAAAGCTAATGGCAGTTTTTGTTCTTGAGATTTTTTTTTTGTAGCTAGCATTTTGTTATTGCTTCTATTATCCTTTTTCAAGTTGGTGTTTAGCTGGGATTCTTCTGCTATCAATATAGATTTAGTCCAAGAACAATGAACACAAATAAAATATGGATTTTAAGAAGTTCTTTATCAAATGAAATTTCCTTACTTGGACACTGTACCAAAATCTGTACTAAGTTCTGTTATCTTTGTGATCTTTAGTGAGTTTTCTCTCCCTACCATTTGATATTAATTAACTTTTAAAAACATTTTACAGTATTAATTCCCGTAACATTCATTCAGCAAATATTTATCAAACACCTTCTGAAGTCGTGTGTTATGTACTCTGAAGGAAACGCATGTATATGAAAGACAGATGAACTTGAACTGTGTCTTTGTGTGACAGATAACAACATCCCTGTAAGAAGAAATCTCATAATGTAAATGGTATGCAGCCTGTGACATGTGGTTTACTGCTGAATTATTTGGTTACTCGCTTCTTCTGTTGAGCCACTTTTAAATCAGAGCTTCCTATCTCAAAGGTACAACACACTGCTATGCAATGGATAGCTAACAGACTTGGTGAGATAATTCGAATAACAATGTAAGAGCCATGTAAGAGGATGCCAAGTGGATGCCAAGGAGCTTCATGTACTGACAGAGGAAAGAAATCACTAGAATTTCCCCTCAGAGTAATTCTAAAATGACAGGACTGGGTGGTACTACCTTATATTTTGTAAATGTAATTTTCAATACCACTATGTCACACTAGGGGGAGGGTTCTTTGGTAGAGTGTTTGATTAGCAAGCATGATACTCTGGATCCCATTCCCAGCATAGCAAACCAAAAAATAACTGTTCTCTCTTGGGTTGTCAGGTATTCCTAGCAAAGAGGTATTTCTAGAGCACGAAGTAGATCACGAGGTTTGGATAGTGGCTCAGCAACACTGGTAGTTCTTAAGGTAGGAGTTTCAGTTATAGATCTCATGAAATAGACAAGAGCCACTGCCGTGGCATCTAACACAATAGAATTCATACCTTAAATGACAAATGTTTAGATAATGCTGAAACATTTTAAAAAAATAAAAGTAAACTACTGTGCTCTGGGGAATAGAGCATTTTCAGATATGCTTGGGACTTAATGGCCTCATTTGCATTGAGGATGCCTTGACTTGTGTATGACAGAGTATGCTCACACTCTCTTGTGGGTTGCTTTTCACTTGTTTCAACTTGAGACAGAAATGAAATTAACCAAAGCCACTCAATTTGACAGTTTTAATTTTAACACATGACAGAATTGGAATTTTTGTCCAAGAGCCTAAGCCCAGAAATGTTGTATTATTTATAGGTATTGTTCTACAACAGAGGCCTTAATTATTTAAGCTAAAATTATTCTCTCCTCCCCCTAGTATCTAATTGTACAGTTATTTATATCCACACTGACACACTCATCATGTCCTGCCTTAGGGAACAAAAAAATATATAAACTACCAGAAAACAGATAACAAGTTTACTCCAACTGATAGCCTTGGCTTAAACTTATGAAATAAAACAATGGTAGTGTTTCCCAAGTTTCTTCTGAAGCTGTGGATGATGGGTTGTGCCATGTGATTTCTTTAAAAACTTTTTGGGGATTTGATTTCCTCAATTATTGGTGGGTATACAGATATGCATTTTATTAGGCATTTGTACATATTAAGAGAGTCATGCCTGAGAACACATATAATGCTGGATATGAAGTCAGTCAATGTATATTGGTTGGCTCTGGATGGGTGCAATTTGATTAGGCATTGTTCTAAAATTAACCAATTCTAGGATTGAAGAAGTAGAAGCAGACACGCTGATGGTCCACTTAACTCATTTGAAAATTGTGCTTCAATGAAACATGAGGTACCTTCGGTCCAAACTGCTGTTATTCCAGCTGGTCAAGAGATCTGTATTAAAGGTGAATCCTCCCACCTCAAAGATCCAGGCTGTACGTGGGGCTTCTAACTTCAAATGATTTAATTAAGAAAAAAATCCCTCACAGGTATACCCAACTGCTTGGGTTTTAGTTAATTCCAGATGTAGCCAGGGTGTGACTAGCCATTACACTCTGTAAGGTTTGGGGTTTGACTCATTTTCTAAATTCTTCTTTAATAGTCTATGTTATCCGAATATGGGTTTCTACCTTTAAAGACTTTCTCCCAAAGTCACATATTTTATAAGCAAGGAAAAATGCAAGCTTCATCTTTATTAATTTAACACTTTGAAAACTTTACAACAGCAATTACAGGAAGGACTAGGTTAGAAAATTCATTGGGAAAAAAAACAACAGTTTTTTCTTAAAAACAAAAATAGAATGTCCTTCTAACTTTAGGAATGATTTTTTAGGAGTATTTGGGGTTGCCTTTTCTCATGATATCATGCCTCCAAGGTCGCTTTTAGTTCTCATACAAGACACCCATCCTAGCAGAATGAAACATTTAATCTGAGGTGACTCCCAAGACAGAGGAATATGTCCTGTGGGCTGATACGCACTAGCAAGAGTTCACTGCTTATTAAGGGAAGTGGGAACCATATGGTACTCGAGTGATGAAGTAGTACAGCTTCATCAAATGTAAAGCAAGTGCCCCTATATTAGAAATATTTTCACTGAATCTCAGATACTATCTCTTACAATTACATACCCTTTTGAAAGAAAAAAAAATTGAATCTGTGGTATAATGTTTTCTAGACTGCAGTACATAAACCTACATTTATTGAAAGCACTCTCTTAAGTATATTTAGAGTGAATATTTAAGATTGTATCTGCTTCATCTGCATACATAAAATGAAAATTATAGGTGAGATAAATCTCTTCAGGAGTTTCAGATTTCAAGTACAAAGGGAATACTCGATGTCCATTTAATGATATTTACTACCTTACAAGCTAAGACCTAAGAGGAGTCTGCATTTATGTAGATAACGTTTCATTGCAAGAGATAACCATGAATAGAATATCACGAAATCAATAGTAAAGCTGCTATGAAAGAAATAAAAGCTCTAATCTGAGTCATGTGTATCATAATCACAGTAGGAAGGTTTAGCTAATCAGCCTGGAAGTTCGGAAACTCATATATAAGAAAGGGATGCATAAATAGAGAATAAGAAGGAAAGAACAATGTCATGGTGTTTAGAGGAAGAGAAAATGACCAGATTCTACTAGAGAATTTTCAATAATGACTGACATTTGTCTTTGAAAAATGTTCACATTGGCAGCAACATGAAAAACAGAAATAAGGGTTTCTCCGAATGATTTGATTATATGGGACCAAAGAAAGCTGCCAGACATAGAAGACATCTGCTTATTTTTGTGCCATGCTGATAGAAGTGAAAAGAAACAGATAAATCTTCATGATATTTTATGATCGAAATCAACAGAGGTGAATAAAAATGGAACAGGAAAGTGGTGGCTGACAAGGCTATGTCAAAGAAAGCTTTCAGTACAAATTTAGCTCACATAACTATACAAATAGTGTAGTGTAATTGCCTCGACGGGTCACCAGTCTAGGGTTGGTAACCGTCTGGCAGGTCAGTTATTCCAGGGTCCCGGAGAGGCACTATCTGTAAGATAAATGGGCTAGGAGAGAAGAAGAAGGCCATGCTACATTTGTCAGAGCCTCCGTTTATTAGAGAT